>NC_089808.1:25113046-25413046 GCF_029633855.1 Hoplias malabaricus
CCAGTCATCCACAGTCCACGATTGCCTTTCCTTAGTGCATTGTAACCTTGTTTTTTTTCTGTGTAGGTGTTAGTGATGGTTTTCTTTTAGCTTTTCTGTAAATCCCATCTCCTTTAGGCGGTTTCTTAAAGTTTGGTCACAGACGTTGACTCCATTTTCCTCCCATTTGTTCGTCATTTTTTTTGTTGTACATTTTCAAGGCAAATTGCTTTAAGTTTTCTGTCTTGACGCTTTGATGTCATCCTTGGTCTACCAGTATGCTTGCCTTTAACCACCTTCCCATGTTGTTTGTACTTGGTCCACAGCTGACTGTGAACAACCAACATCTTGTGCAACACTGCGTGATGATTTACCCTCTTAAGGAGTGTGATAATCCTCTCCTTTGTTTAAATTGACATCTCTGGTGTTGGAGCCATGATGCATGTCAGTCCACTTGTTGAAACCACTCCTTTTTACCTGCATACTAATGAGCAGCTTTAATCTGATGCAGGTGTTAGTGTTTGTAATGAAAATTTCCAGGGTGATTCCATAATTTTTTCCTCAGAATTGAGTGATTCCATAATTTTTGCCAGGGGTTGTGTAGTGTTGCTAAAGTATTTCGTGGTGTTTGCTATGGTACCCAAGATAGTTGACAGGGTGTTAACTATGCTATTTCAGGAGGTTGTTAATGTGTTCTAAGTGTCTGCTAGACATGGGTTGCTAACCTGGCCCAGGTGTCTGAGTGGTGGTTGTCATGGTATCCAAGGTAGTTGCTAAGGTAGAAGCTATGGTATTCCAGGTGCTTGCCAACATGTTACAGGTGGTTGAGATGGCATTTCAGGTGTCATTGCTAACATTTTGTAATGCGCGGGCTGTGGTGTTGCTCAGGTGTTTCAGGTGGGGTTAAAAATAGGGCTTACCTGGGCTTTACATCCCCCGCTGGAACCCAGCTAGCCCCTGTTCAACCCATGCGGCCCCAGCAAAGTTGCGCTGGCGATTAAGAAACTAAGAAGGCTAGCATTAGGTTTAGCATATTGGCTTGATTATGATGTAATTGTGGCGAGGCATGTGTTGACAGCCCCTTAATCCCAGTGCAATGGCGATATGAGAGGGTTTTCATTTGCACTGTAAAGGATTAGCAGCAGATCAGTCGCTTCACTGTTCCATCACCTGAGATTAGCGCCACACGCTAACAGCTAGCATCACACACTGGGAGCTAATGATGAGTGACTTCAGCTCCTTTACTGTGCACACACACAGCTTGCGATTAAACGGGGCGCTCTGGAGCAGCTGCACATGAGCCTAAGGTCATCATGCCCAATGCCAGGTGTCTGCCAGAGGAGAATAACGCCCCCCAGTGCTGGGAAGTCTGTGTTCTCTGGACCTGTGCATTAGGAGGAGACAGGTGAGGAAAATTCAGAATGCAGGGAGAGAGAGAGGTGAGACGGGTTCTGAACACAGGGAGAGAGGTGAGACGGGTTCTAAATGCAAGGGGAGAGAGGTGAGACGGGTTGTAAATGCCAGTCTGGTATTTGAATGGCACTGAGGGCAATTTGGACTGAAGCTGTGCCATTTGTAAAGAAACCTGTCGCCTATTAGCTCTCACCCTACAGTTCATTATTCACAACAGAGAAAGAGAGAGAGAGAGAGAGAGAGAGAGAGACAGGAAAAAAGACAGAGAAGAGACAAAGAGAGACAGAGAAAAGGTAGAGACAGAGAGTAAAAAACAGAAGAAACAGGAAACTGAAGACAGTGAGAAACAAAGGGAGAGAGAAAGAGAGAGAGAGAGGGGACAAAGAAGAAAAACACATCCTCCACAGCCTCTCTATCGAAACCCAGTATCTCCACACACACACATTAAACACACACTGTCTCTTAAAACACACACTGTATAAAACACCTTTCCTTTTATCTTAAAGGTGAAGTAGGCAGTTTCCCCCACATACCTGTCTGTGTTGCTGTAGTTCACCTACCTCACCACAGGAGGTCTGGAATCCCACCCACTGCACTGGTCTATCAGTGGGGGCGCACTCCTGTGGTCGAGCAGCAAAACTACAACAGCAGAGATGACCACTTCAGTCCTTAAGGTGTAGGAATACTTAATTTTTAACTGTTAATGAAGTCAGGTGCTGGTCTAGATCTCTCATCCACACTCTGCTGCATGCCCACAAGACACGTGGAGAGAGGAAGTGCTGCCATCTAGTGACTATGGAAAGAAGAGCATCAGCCTGTCTTACTGGACCTGAACCACATCCTCAGAGTGGGGATTTTTAAGTTGATTTACAGCCTGCTACTATTAATTCAGGTGTTTATAAATTGTGCCAGAGCTAGGAACATACTGGGAAACACTGAAGCAGCTGCACATGAGACAGAGGTCCACATGCCCAATGCCAAAGGGGGAACAGAGTGGTATAAACCCCCCCAGCTTTGATTCGATGGAGTGATGGAGCTCCATCCAATATGACAGAACATATCCTACATCATCAGCACCGGACCTCACTGATGCTTGCTCTCATTGCTGTCATCAAATCCTTACAGCAATTTTCTTCTTAGACTATGTTTACATACAACTGTGTATTAATAACTGAAGGCAGAATGAGTCATTTCTCTTCATCTTTTATTTCTCACTTTAGGAGGAAGAGTAGTAACAATACAGTTGAAATGATGAACACACACACACACCACCTCTCTTTAGTCAAACACCCCCTCAAATCCAGAAAAATAAAGCTTTCATACATTATTTTATTTTATCTCCTACATTTCCCTGAAGTGGAGCTGATCCACAGTCTGAGGTGGGGGGGGACTATTCGAAGCCCACCCAGTGAACCCTAGTTGGGGCACATGGGCTAGTCGGGTCCCAAACAGACATGGGCTTTGTGGGGGGTTGGTACATGAGCTCTTAGTGGGACCCAGTGCAGTCCACATGGGTCCAGACAGCATTACTGGCCCTGGAGGGGGGCGTCCAGATGTGAGGGGGGACATTTAACCAGGACTTGCTAGCTTCCAACTGAGGTGCCTATATAGACCCCACATGGATAGGTTGAGTGGTATGTGTTGTCACATAAATGTTTCACTGACTGTCATTTCATTTATTTCAATAAGATTCGCTCACATTTCCACAACACCACAAAATTCCCATGATATTCCACTTAGGAAACCCAAGTCATTCATTAAAGGTGCTTTTCCACCGCATGATTCCTACTCTACTGGTCTCTACTCTCTGTTTGGTTCCTGGTTAGTTTTCCACTCCCTGAATGTTTCCGGTGTTCTCTCAAAACCCCATCTCTAACGGGAACAGAGGGCTTTGGAAACCACAACAACGGCAGTGGTAACGTTAAGCAGTGTCTACTGATGGTGTACTGGCGTGATGTTGTTGTTGATTGGGACTGAACACAGCTCAGTCATCAGTTCACACAGATCAGTAGAGTTTGTTCCTTCCTTGTTGCAGCATCCAGCCCTCGCTGGATTCTTTCATCGGCCACTGATCCAAGGAGCGTTTGAACCTCTTCAAAAGACCATGGAGTAATTTTACAAGCTGCTGTCGGGAGTCGGATAAAAACAAATGTGATCTCTGCTGCAGCTGGAGATTTTACAGATGGAGAGTTGGTGCTGGATGTCTGTGTTGTGTGGCGTAGAGTGACGACTGGACAATCAGCGCTTTCACCAGATTTACCTGGTGGAGAAGGAGAAAGGACGAGTCGAGTCCAGTCGATTAGAGTAGGGACCATGCAGTGGAAAAGCACCTTAACACGAAACCCGTAGTTGCCTGTTGCTTTTGCTCAGCAGCAGTGGAAGATTCACTGGTTTCATTCGCTGTGTGATTTCTCATGACAGACGTGGATTAGACCTCAACATAATGGAGCTCAAGCAAAAAAATAAAAATAAAAATAAAAGACAGCAGCGTTATTGCTGGATGGGTTTCTTCATACTGCATAAAGAATAGGAGGATTTGCTCAGACCTTTACCTCAGAAAAAGAAAATAATAAATATGAAAATACATCAGACTCAAAGGAAACTGATTGCACTTAGATCTTCACTCGGACCCGCTCAGGATCCGAACTGTATCTACCCTTTAAGGTTTTTTCTGATCAGATAAACACCATGGCAAAAAATGTACAGTGAATTAAGTACAAAAACAAACAATAACAACAACAACAACAAGAGAGGAGTAATGTGGAACAGTGGCAAAAGCACTCAGTTATAATACAAAGGCAATCACAGATTGCAAATCTTCAAAGCTGCAGTTAAAATGTCCTCTATCATGTTTACCGCTCTGACTCAACTTTAAAAAATGACTCTTAATACCTTCTCACTTTGCGCTACATGAAGGAATAATGAAGACTCTGAAAGAATCAGAGTCCCCGTCTCTTTCCAGTGGTGGTGATTGGAACCAGACATCCCCCTTTAAAAGCACCATCACAGGAAGTTGCTAAAAATGGCTGTCTTGGGACCAGTCCAGCTGGAGAGGTCCCTGCTGATCCCCCCTTAAAAATCATGTTTAGTTCAGATTTACCCTCAGTAAAACTAGCAAGGCTGCTGGTGGAGAGGAATATAATCTGGGACGTCTGGTTCAATTCACCACTACTGGAAAGTCTGCAGTGGAGCGTTCCCCACTAAACCACTCTGTGTGGCGTTTAACCTGCATCACTGAATCTCAAAATGTCAAACATCTGGTGGAATCCTCCTTTCCGTGAAGGAAAAGCTGATTTCTTGTACTGGGATTAGAGAAATGGCTCACGTTTGACATTAGCGGTGGGCTAATGCTGCTTGGCTGTTTTCTTTAACAACATTAATCAGAAACTCTAGCATTCATGACAAACCCAACCTCTTTAAACCCAGGAGAAGCTAGCCTTTAAAGCAACACTAGGTAAGATCCAGGGAGAGGGAGGGGTTGGTTCCCAACTCTCATCCAAAAGTTTCATAGTGCAGTTTCTGCAGTGCTGAACCCAGAGTAGCAACAACAGTGGTTCTTTTTCTCCCGATTCCAGCTCAGAAATACTACCTAGGACTCTTCCGGTGATCTGTTTTCTCGCTCTACATTCATGTTCCTTCCTTCTTGGCATTGAAAAGACGCGGTTGTGTTATTTCTTAAATTAATACTCCATGTGGCATCATGTTTAAATTCTTCATGTCTTTGGATGATGGACATTTTTTTTTTTAAACGCAGCCTTGGAACATCTTTCCCTTTCATTTTTGTTTCCTTTCCCTCGCAGCATGGAAATCCTCCCCAAAGGTAAGAGAAATAAATAAGCACCCCACCTTCGTGTGTCTAAGTCTAATCTTTAAGACCATGCCTGTTAGGGATGCACAATGATATCGGAATTATATCGGATCAGGAGCATGTAGCAGCATCAGAACACTTAGATTCATCTGGAGCTGAAGGGCAAAGATTGATATTGTAACTAAAATTAAAATCACAACTCCTCCCTGTGAATTCCGATCCAAAAATACAAGCCCAAAGACCGTCACGTCCTTTTGTGGTTTATGACAGGATGTCGGAGAGTCGTGCTTGTGATGTCACAACACACTCTAGGTTTGGTTGCTTTTGATTTTGTCACCTGAATTAAAACGTCGATTGAAAAATGGCACTCTATATGAAACTGATGGATCTTTCAATCCATAAATCTGCATTAAATTACTCGTACTGTGTTTGCAAACCTCTACAAATAAGTGTAAGGTTCCTCCTTAATGCTAAAACTGCTGGATCAAGTCCCTAATTACAAATGTGCGTGTACCAGCATCAGCAATGTATACAAAATTCAGATCTCTGCCTGGAGTCCTGATATCGGTGCACCCCTCGTCTTTATACTCCCCAAACTCCCGGCACGTGTAAGATGAGAAATCACTCGTCACGTTCGACTGTGTACAGTTCAGTTTGTGCTACTCAGAGTCCCACTCCAGGGTCACAACAGCACGGGAGAGAGAGTGAAAATGATGCCAGGGTTTCGTTTTTTTGATTTGTTTAGTGTCGGAGGAGTCCATTTGGCACATAGTCTGCTCAGACCTGTGGCTCCACCACTTTCTCAAAGGCGAACAGGAGCAAAGTTGAGAGCGAGAGTCAGGAACCTCTTGTTCTTCGTTCTCTTTGTCGAGTGTGAGACACAGAGGGGCCGGAGGTTTGGGGGGACTTTGACGGGGATGTAGCGCCTCTTTAGTCGCTGTGAGGTTTCTCAACTGAACCCTGAAGAAGCAGAAGAAGAAGTTGTTGACTGTTTTGTTATTTACTGTGAAGCCTTAAGGGTTTGTTTGTTTTAGTAGAACTGTTTACATTTGCTGTTAAAATGTTTTGCGGTAGATTTATTTGTTACATTATTATTTCTTACAAAATCACAAACTTGGTTAGATACTTTGATTAGTTGTTTACAAATTGACCAAATGTTTACAGATTTTTATTTTTGTTATTGTTGTTTTGTATTAAATGTTTGCAACTGTTATATTTATACTAATATAAAACTTTTTTTCGAACATTTATTTTCTTGCACTAGTATACAATATATAAAATATGTTGTATAAAATATTTTTCAGTGTGTTATCATATCAACAAATATATCGTTATTGAAAATATATCCTGAAATATCGTGATGTTATTTTAGGGCCATATCACCCACCTCTAAAATCTCCATAAAGTGAAAGTCAGTGAAACAGTAGCAGGGCTCTGACCACTGCCAGCACTAGTTTGTGTTACAGAAGTTACAGGGAGTGGTTTAGTGAATATCTCTAAAGGTCTCAGCGCTGTTGCTATATAGAGTAACTAGGCTTGGTTATGTAAGGCTGGTCGGGACTCTGAGGGTCTTCAGTGAAACCTGATGATGATCCCCTGAAGGCAAAAGGCTCTTTCTGCTGCTCCATATAGTTACCACTGGCCTTTAGACCAGGCAGTGATGTAAATTAACTCATTACTCTTTGCAGTATTTATCATTAAACTGAGTCTTCTGTTCACAGAGGGATACTAACTTGTAACAAAGCAGTAGAGAATACAAATCGGGGAATATAACTATGAAATTCAGGTAATAAAAATAATTCATATGACAGCTAGTGGATGCCTTGTACTGAAGGAAGTGTATCTTGCCTGCATAGATTCAACCAGTGTGGCTCAACAAATGGCTTAATATTAAAAAAAGTGACCTAAAAACCTGACATGCCCTTAATCTCAGTCCGGTGCCCGCAGATCTGTGCCAACTACCCAAACAACAACAACAACACGAGGCGTGCTGAGGCTGGGAAGCAATGTGCTGCTTGGTCAGGCCATTAGCATCAAAACCAAAGAAGATAATCAGCTTTGGGGTCTTTCATTGAGTCACTGAGGGAATTTAGGGGCCTCAACAGAAACAAGCCCCATTGAGACACTTAATTAAAACATCCGCTGGACATTACCCCATTGGGTCACCGTTGTGAGGACAGACGTACGCAAACTCAAAAGAACCACATAGCCTTAAGTCAAAGAGGTTGGTGGTGCCTCTTCACTGGAAACATGGCTCTCTAAATCGACAACAAACACATCAGTATGTTCATATTAAGCTGTATTTGGATTGGGTGTCCATGCTGTTGCTTATACACACTTCCGTGCATTGTTTTGTACTGGGTGCTGTCCCATAAAACAATATTTCTATTTAACGAGATCATTTAAAGGTGCTATTTAAACCCTTTTTTAAATATATAAAATTCAGAGGATGTTTTCTTACAATTTGCTGCTCTCCAATCAGTAAGTGACACAATAAATGAAACCCTACATAAATGAAACCTGCTTTGTTTGAGTAACAGCAATACTCAGTAAACAGTCAGCTGAAGTCAGTAAACAGAGTGTGGTAAACTGACCATTGCCAGCTGCCGGCCAATGTTGCCCACTGTCACTCCTCCAGAGAAGAAGATACACGGCAACCAGGAGCGAACCGAGCGAACATCTGGAGATGTGTACCTGAAAGATAAAAAAATCAGACACTGCACTGAGGAAGAGGTAAATAAGATTAAATTAAAGGTTCAATGTAGAGGATTAGTGTTTCAAAAAATAATAATAAAAATTGGGCAATTTTACTTTAACATTTAAATGTAAACATGTTATAAATCAACTAGAATTTGTTAAATCTTTGACGTGTGGCATCTACTTTTAACAAACAGACCAGAACAGCAAGGTTAAAGATGTCAATAAAATTATCAATCCATTACTTACTGATAGATGCCATTGTAGATCAACAGCTGAGCAATGAGTGTGGCCAGGAGAGCAGTGGTGAGCCCCAAACCGAACCCACTTCTCGATCGGTCAAACGTCCACCAGAGTCCCAGGGACAAAGCCGCCAGCGTCAAAGAGAGCTGCATATTATTGGCAAAGTCCAGTTTCTAAGAGTTGACTTGAGTTAAAGGAAACTGGGTGTGTTAAGAGTTAGAGCTTATTTCAAGAAAACAAAACCAAAAGTGAGTCTTTTGTATCAGGAAGTGTGCTTTTATGACTTGAATGTTATTAAAATAATTATTGGATAATAAACCAATAAGGTGGAATGTGACTTTTGATAAAACAAATATTTGAATTAGATTTTATTGGATTAGCTTCCTCCGGCGAGTAAATGTAACATTATTTTGATAAAATCTTGGTTATAAATATCTAATGTCGGGACAAATAATGCAATAATAGACTGGATATCTACCAATGTGTCCTTGTAGGCTAACACATATTTTATTTCACTTTGTATGTAATGAGTCCAGAGACTTCTAAACCTAGACCCAGATTTGTGTGTTTTTTCAATGCACTTGATGAACTTGGTGATGAGTTACTGAGTTGAAACAAGTGTGCTCAGTGAGGCAATTCCCAATGACCCCCCAATTTTGGGATAAGGAATGATTACAGACAATAATAACATTGTAAAAATGTTTTTGAAGGATACAGCACTGGCATGGTTGATGCCAACAAACACAGCGATGCAGCGCATAACACTCGCCCACTCCCTCTTGAACTTGTGTGGCTCCCCAAGATGGCTGTCCAAGCACGGGTACAATAAACCCACCACAGCTGTGGGAAAAATATTCACACATTAGGAAAACTGTTTTTGCACAGGATTGGTATCTACATAAATGTAAACATGATGGTTGTGTTCAGACTTGTCAGCTTTGGTTTGTTCAAAACGAAACCTTGTGGGATGACTTGTGTTTTTGTTTGTAGATGTCAGCATGTGAAGTATTCAGAGCATTATGTGTATGAAGAAGTCATGATATAAAATATTCCAGGCAATAGTTGGGTGTGATGCTTCACAGTGGCTTTTCAAGTAAAATCACATAATATATTTTGTTGCTAACAACTTCAACAATATATTTTAGAAGGGATTGTATCATAAAATGTTCTCTCACTACATTAAATTGTACTGGTTCTGGTGGGGCAGAATACATCTCATGGGTCAGCTTTGGCCCACAGGACACACTTTGAGCTTTTAAATGAGTTTAATTATTTTCGAAATGTTTTAAGTTTTATGTTATAATGTAACTAATAAATACTAATAAAATACCACAATTTTAAAACTTATTAGTTTACAACTTCAGGATCTAACACTTTTAGTGGTCACTGTTTATGACCCGTGTAGTGCAGTAGCTAGGGCATATGGGAGCCCTTCGAGATGAACCCTATTTTGGTTAAAGCAGGGGAAAAAACAAAATTGGACACTCCAAACGTATTTTATAAACACTTGTATGAGAAGTCTTTTAAAATAGGGTGTTTTATATATATTCAAGTCGTCAGTAAACGCATTTAATCAAGTAATTTCAGCAGAAGGCTTGAGTATTATGTACCCGATTTCCCGCTCTTTTTGGTGTTTGGAATGCGGCGGGCGCGCGGGCGTTGCCTAATGACGTGAACGTTGCATTTTTTTTTCTTTGTGAGTGGCATGTTCCGAACGACAACCAATAGCATGGCGCCGTGGCAGCTCACCCGTTCTACAACAGCCAATCAGAGCGCGGCACACGCAGAACGGACCCCCCCCCCCAACCTGTTGCCAGGCAACGTGGGCAGAGCCGCAGCTGAGAGGACTCCGATAACAAACGGAGCCCCAAACTTACAACAACTCGCACTTACATAATTCCGTGTACGACAATACAAAGCACTTCTGTAACCCACAATACTGAGATAACGATCCAAATTAACTTACTTACGCCTCACCAGACATGAACCAAAATATTAACACGCTGTCTGTCCCACAAAACATGCAGCCGCATCCTGAGATCCGCAACCTCTGACTGTTTTGGCCACAAATCTGATATCTGACTTGTATTACTCAGATTAAATGGATCTGTTTTTGTTTTTATACTCATTTACTGATAGGACATAAGTATTTATGGCCTTAAAAGGTTTCTGAACCGATTTAACAATGGAAATGTGAGCTATAACGCAAATTCTTAGCATTTGACCTACAGCTAACGAATAATTTCATTGCTTTAATTACCTATAATGCAGAAAATTGTAGCTTTAGATTTCCAAATGATGAGCTATACAAATATTAATACTTTATCTTGGAATAACTTTTTTTCCTGAATAAACCAGTTTATGCTCCATGATGTGGGTCCCCTACATGGGGTGGCCATATTTAATTTATTTTATTTTTATTATATATATATATTTGAGAATTTCTCTATTTTCATAAAGGGAACATGGAGCATTGCTTGAAAACGAGAAAAGGGGGAAGCAAAAAAGGTCGGTGAAACTTACCAGCGGCGGTTCCGCATCCCAGAGGGATCCACCAGGAGGAGGACAGCAGTGTGTCCAGCACCTCTTCAGGAAACAACACCACATTTTTGCGGATCTGGAGTAAATAAAGCACCAGGGCCAGGAAGACGCCGACGGCAAAGAGGACAACCCCACGACGGAGTAAGCCGGCTGTGTGGAGGTGACGAAGCGAGCCCAGGACCAGGCTCACTGCTCCGGCCATGGCCCACACCAGCTCCCTCGCCCTGGAGCCCAGCGGAAAAATCCTCGCCTTCATCACCCCTGGGGAACAAGGACAGGTCCAACAGCGATCCTCCAACTTCGGCATGGGGCACTAACCACACACGGAGATTACAAATGAGAAAAGTTAGAAATGCAATTTTAATGTCAAAATTATGAGCTCTATGGCAGAAAATGGCAGGTTTAATGTCCCAAATATGGGGTATACATCAGAATATTACACAACATGTATTATTAAAAAAAATTAAAAACTACAGTTGTTGTAACCAAAACATGGACTGTAGCTTTAATGACTAGAATATGAGATATTATACAGAAAGGTTCAGTAATGGAAGAAATATGAGTAATGCAGTTTGAAGGACCAAAATGCAAGGCAGGAGCTGTTTTAAAGACTTTAATATGAGTGCAGTTTTAATGATTATAATATACTCATTATATTACATATATATATATATATATATATATATATATATATATATATATATATATATATATATTATAATAATAAAGTCAGAATAGGGTGAGGAATAGTCATCTGTAATGTAAACAATTACAGCTGTAATTGCCATATTAGGAATGATGGGTGAAAAACACCTATAGCTGTAGCTTTAAAGACCAGAATATGAGATACAATATGAGGAATGTAGTTTGAGAGAACAAAACACAAAACTGGAAAACAGATAAGGGCTCTATATTAGACAATTACATCGCTTGTAATCAAAACAAGAGTTGCAGCTGTAATGACCAGAACATGAACTTTACTTACTACTTAGCACTAATACTACTGCTTTAATGACTATGAGTTAAAAGTCAGAAAGTGAGCTCATAGGAGTTATAAGTCAGCTGTAATGTAAACAACTAGCTAGAGTCGTAAAGATCATATTAGGAGCTATAGACAAAAAAGAAAAAAAGCTATAATGCTCAAAACATGAATTGCAGCTTTAATGACCAGAATAGGGGCTATAAAACAGAAAGACAGTTTAAACAGTTTATGAGTAAATGAGTTTGAAAGAACAAAATAAACTGCAGGAAACTCTATTTCATATCCCATTATGTCCCAGATAAAGGCTCCATATTCCTAAACAGCACTGATAAACAAAACATGAAGTATAAGAGAAAACGGTTAACGATCATTATAATAATATAAAATATTACCTGGATCTTCTTGAAGTGTTCTGTTGCACTGCGGTTCTTCTTTTTAAATTATCTGTATATATATATTCAGACGATTTTTCCTCTGTCACATTTCAGAGTGTGTCAAAATGAGTAATTTTACACAGAGAAAGAAACACGGACGGACGGATCGTTCCGATCGTCTCCACAGGGTTCTGGCCGCTCTCAGTGCATCATGTGCTGGGGAAAGAAAAACGAAGCGCCGCTGTGTCTGGTGAGCCGAGTAGACCAATCAGAACGCGGCGGGCGATATGCCGTCACCACACACCACCCAATGTGACGCGGCGAGGGGGCGTGGCTCCGATACGAAGTGGGCAGGGGTTCGTCACGTACATGGACAGGCGATGAGAGTCGATTAGATTTCAACGAACCGACTCTTTGGAATGTATGCGTTCTAAGGAACCGAATGAGTCACTTGATTCAAAACTTCTATGTTATATTTTTCATTTTTACAGTTACTCTGCTTTACTCGGTGCTTAGACTTACTCTCAACCTCAACTCCTTCATAAACAACGTAGTTAGGTCTAGTACCTAAATAATGACTTTTGATTCAGCAAATTATACAAACACCTATATATATATATATATATATATATATATATATATATATATATATATATATATATATATATATATAAATACGTGGATATATATATATATATATACCCACAAAAAATTCCACTCACAAAAGTATAATATAAGCACATTCAGATATTAACCCTCAAGTTTGTAATATGGACGCAAATATTGTGCGTTTGATTCAGTTCAGACTCATGAATTAATTCAACGGAACCGATTCTGTCTGGTTCATACGTTACTAATATGGGCAGCAGACAAGCTCTGCAAAGTTGTGCCTGTTTTCAGAAATGCGACCTGTAAAATGAGGTCAGTTTCACATCCTGCTTTGTTATTTGACTCATTATCCTTTAGAACTGCACGTACGGCGCGCCAAATAGTGCCCATGTTCTTACTTTCTTTAATATATACGTTATATAATAATAATAATAATAAGAATAATAATAATAATAATAATACATTTTATTTGTAATGCACTTTACATTTCAAGGAAATCTCAAAGTGCTACAGGATAATCAGAAGCAGTAAAAATTAAGAGCAAGTAAATAAAAACAAGACATAAAAAAAAACATAAAAATAAAAGTTTTTTTTCTTATGGGTCCACTTCCAAATCATATGTAGCTTTATTAAGCAATAGTTATTATGATTCCTTTTCCTTGATCATTTTCACATTTTATTGGTCCAAGGCTGTGAATGTTAATGTTGTCTTTTCCCTCGTTTGAACACTAATATTACTTTACTCTCAATAATTTTCACAGTATTTTTAATACATATATTTTTTTATTCTTCTATTTATATGCGTATTTGCTATTGCTAATATTTTCTGCACTTGCTATTATTTATTATATATCTACTTTATTTTTTTTACTATTTGTAATTTGTTTTGTAAAGCACTTTTAGTTACATTTTAATGTTTGAAAAAAAATATATAGAACTTGTACATTGGAGTTGTAATATAACGCTAATTATTATTAAAACTCTAATGTGTACAAGTTCTGTTCTGTTTTGTCTCTCACTGGAAATGCACTCCAAACTGAAATGCTCCTTTAACTTCAGGAAATAATTATGCCTCAGTCTCTAACATTGCAAAACAGTCACTCATGGTGCATATGACCTGGGAATGAATGCTACGTTACATTTCTGTGAGCTGAGCAATGTTTACAAAACTTAATTAAATATGGTCTAAGATTGGTTGGAGTGACCTTTTGAAGTAACAGTAAGTTGAAGGGCAGATATAAACATTTTAGCGACAGAAGGTTGTCCCTCTGTTCCTGTATTGAAGCCTTATTTCATACCAGAGCCCTATGTATAGGATGTAAGACGCTGACTAAATAGTTTTTTTATTTCGCATGCTGTCAGCAGAAATTTGTGAAACAACGCATCATCTTTTTCAGCAGTTTTGCAGCTGGAGCTGACAGTGCAGACCAGAGCCCTGCCTATGTCTTTTTCTATCTGTCCTTTTAATCCATTTGATTTAAGCATGAAAAAAGATATACTTAACATTATTCCTAAAATAGTACTCCAGAGAGAATAGAAAGTAGCAGAGCAAACACACTCATGTGAGGCCCATATGAGCAGCCCAGCTGGGGACCAACAAGGTCAGTGCATGGGTTAAATGTCAGCCCAAAGTAGGAGGCCCTCCTGGGTCAGAGATGATGATGGAACCAGGGGCTCGTCTGGACTGTACACAACCCACTGGGCCAATGTGGACCCCATACATATTTATCTCATACAGGCAGTGCATCTGAGCCCCCCCCCCACCCCCACAGACCCTGTTTAAACCATGTGGGCCCCACTAAGGTGTACTGACTAAGCAGGAGAGTAGCATCAGTCATCAGTATTTTCCTCAGGAAAAGGGAAATTGGGGTCAGCGTTGCAGTTGGGGTCATTGTCCCCAGCAGAAGTTACATTGAGGCACGTATGGAGGTGTAAAGTGGGCAGGGCTTCAGAGCAGAGTCCAGATGGTCAGCTGCGTCCACGTCAGGGAGGTGGGTCTGGGAACAGGAACAAAAACAACACTGTCTTATCGCAGTTTATCTGGAGGTAGGGTCACTCTCAGGGCTTACACAACTTGCTGTCTCTTACATACACACACTCTCTTTCAATCAAAGACAAGCTTTACTTTCTCTGAGTAAAATATTATTGCCCATAGGTTTCTCTCTAATGGATCAGTAGATAAAATAATTAATTTATTCATTCATTGTCTGTAACTCGCCCCCTCCAGGGTGTATTCCTCCCTTGCATCCAATGATTCCAGGTAGGCTCTGGACCCACCGCAACCCTGAACTGGAAAAGCAGTTACAGATAATGAATGAATGAATGAATGTAACTCTTATCCAGTTCAGGGTGGCGTCTGGAACTTGCCCAGAATCATTGGGCGCAAAGCGGGAACACACCAGTACTTCACAGGGCAATACACACATTCATTCACACACTCACTACGGACACGTAGTAGTTGCAAATCCACCTACCAACAGTTTCACATCTTGGGAGGAAACCCACGCAGACATGGGGAAAACATGGGGAGTGAGTAGGGTTTTTCATCTGGCAAACCTTAGCACAGCTAGGTGTCCGCTTACATGATGGAGTTATGTTTGTTGTCCAGATTTCTGCTTGTTCAGCACTAGAGCTATAAAGCTAATGTTGCTAACAAGCACAGAATGTCAAGATATTGATCAAAATATAATCCATAGCATTCATATACTCGCTTGTGTGCATGAAATCTAAACTGAACACACTCTGCTGTTGTACATGGCTGACCGCTGCATTCAGCTGCACTGTGAAATGTGTGTTATTTCGTGTATACATTTTGCAGTAAGTCAAACTGTGCACTAAACCTCATCTGAGTGACCTTAGTGGAGACATGCATATGTTACAATGGAAAGAAACTGGGTCAGCTTTCTAGTGTGTGTTAGCTACTTTAGCCTCGTAGCTCTGGCGCTAATCTCAAGAGGCTAATTTTAGAGACCGTAGCTAAATTAAGCTTGATTAAGCTACATTTGGGTGACAAGTGACAACATGTGCAATTAAAATATTAATGATATCTACACAATTTTGAAGGTGATAATTTGTGTCAACATCTGTCTCCTGTAGTTTAGCACTGGAGCAGCAAAGCTAATACTGCAACTGGCTTTATGTGAATGTCATTTCTCATTGGCTGTTACAGGCTTTCATTAACAGCTGGACATGTTATCATATTTCTTGATGCCCAGTGAATCTGTGAAATTGATTCTCCCATCTCCAGTGTGGAAGCAGAGCAATCTTTTTGTTATTTTTTCACTAACACAGTGGAGCCCAGTAAATATAATTAAGTCGTCGAGCGGAGATTAGCGGCGTCTGTCGTACATGAGAATGCTTCATAACCCCTGGCAGTTAGGGAAAACTAATACCAGGATAAACTGTCTTTCTTATGCAAATCCTCTCCCAGAATGAAGATGCATCCTCCCAGGAGCAAACACAACCACAGAAAAACCTTAGATGGAAGCAATCACCATTCCCTCATTTTCCTCCACTTTATTTATCTGCGTCAACATCTCGCTAATGTGATTTGTTGGCGTTTGCCAGAGCTTTGTTTCAGCTTTTGAGAATGTCAATTGAACTCATTAATTAAAGGAGATTATCTGCACTGCTTATGGAGCTGGGAATTTGTGTTAGGAATTTGCTTGAAGAACTGGGATAAAGGAATGTTTAAGGAATGCTTCAGTGAAAAATCCAACACAATTTCCCCCCATTTTCCTCGAGACACTTTTGCTGTCAAGAGCTACGAGGCTAATGTTGTTAACGAGTAATGGAAGCTCAAAATCTTTCTGCTGCTCTTAAACATGCCAGATCCCTCAAACGCAATGTACTTTCTCCAAAGAGTCTCAGATTTGCAGCTAACGACAGACTAGCACTTGAAATCCCAAAACTCATTCTTACTGCGCTCCACCTCGACCCAGAAACCCAGAACCTGCCGCCAAGTTAACGCCATTCTAATTCTGTCAGAGAGGGAGGCAGTACAGCCCTCTAATCATCCTTGTTCTCCTCTGTGAACTCCTCTGAGGACGGTTCTCCTCTGTGTTAGAACCTGCTCTGGAGACTCAGGAAAGCAGCTAAACCTGCAGCATTTATTCAGAAGATAAGAGATGTGTTGTAATGAAAATGTGGCACGTGACTGCCCACAAATTCTGTTATTCTTAAATTCTTAGTCTGTGATTTGTAAATAATTTAATATAACATTGCATTGTTGCTATATAGTCTCGGAAAAAAATTATATTATTGTCATTAATATGTGGGCAGCTGTGGCCTGGTGGTGAGGGAACTGGGCGTGTAACCCGAATGTTGTCAGTTGGATCCCCAGAGTCGGGAGGTCATGACTGAAGTGTCCTTGAGCAAGGCGCCTAACCCCTAATTGCTCCCCGAGCGCCGTAGCTAGGCTGCCCTCCACTCAGGGCACTGCTCACTGCCCCCTAGTCTTCACTATTGTGTGTAAATGTGTGTTTCACTGCACGGATTGGGTTAAATGTGGAGAACAAATTCTTCTGTGTGCAGGACAGTGGCCAATAAAGCGATTCTAGTTCTAATTAAAGGTACAAACAGTGTAGTTTATCTTTAAAGGTACAGCAGTGGTGTTAAAGTCCAGTTGTGCTCCCTAAAGATTCATTACATTCTCTTCTCCAAAAGGAGAGGGGGATATCTGTGATCTTTCATTATACAACTGTGGAAAATAAAAGAACACAATAAAAGTCCTGGAGATGAAACCACACCACAACAATTAATATAGAATATAGTATAATTATGTTACATACCACCAGGGTGTGTTTTCCAGAGAGTAAAGTGATATTACAGCCTCATCCACAACAAAAAACAAACATCATCCACATATTTACATTAATCACATGTTTGACCCAAAAAATGAATAAATAAAATCACTGCTCAGACACAAAGATAAAGCTACAGCCAATCAGAGAGATGCCAGCTGCTGGACAGCTCAACACACTTGGAGGAGAACACCAACAGCCCAAATGTGTTATTTTAGACAGATGGCCAAACTGGCCAGCACTGTGTTTGTGGTGAAGGGAAAAGGAGGGCCATCCTACCCACACAGTGAGAGCGAGGCTGTACTGTCTCAGACCCCCCGGGGTCTTCTAAGCATACAGTTAATAAAGTGATGTTGGTAGAGAAACATGAGACCAGAGCCATTCCTGATGATGACTGCACTCCTGGTCCTCCTGGTCCAGGACACACAGGAAACTAAGAGAAGTACGAAAAGCGTCTGTCTCTGGGCTGGTACATATTTTGGCTGCTTGGTTGAAAAGACGTGGCTCATGTTGCGTGTCTGTGTGGAAACGTGTGCCGGAGTGATAAGCCGACCGAGACGGAGGGATGAGGTTCAAAAGAAAAAGGGTTCTACCTCGCACCTCATTTACTCAACAATTCTGAATTTAAGGGCATTTATCAGGAGTGTGTTCCACTTTGCTGCAGTATCAGTCTCCTCGCTTACACTTGATTTAGGAACATTGCTGTGAGGATTTGATGGCAGCCACATAAACACTGATGTTGGAGAATTAGCTCTAGATCCCATCATCTGAAAGGTACTGGTATTCCAGATCACTCAAGAGAACACAGTTCTATACTGTGATCTATAATGCTTTAGACCACATTTGGCCTTGATCATGGCTCATGTGCAGCTGCTCCAGAGCATCCTGTTTCATTCCATAGCATGGTACTATCGACTGTGGTTTACTGTTCCCCTAGTCACTGCTGTAATTCCTGAAGAATAAGGCTTGCCCATGTCTAGCTGACATAACCATGGACTTTCCCCTAAAAAGACGTCACCTCGATGGCAGCTTGTGCCTCTCTAAATCCCAAAATATAGAGATTTTTATGGTTTTAAATGCTAACATCTGGCAACACAAGCTGTGTATGGCCACAAACAAGCCCTGATTCTGTTTTCCTGCTTATTTTATAAAGGCATTGGCTGCAATAATTGTGTAGATAGAGATTTAAGACTGTGAGCGAGTACGAGTCGCTCAGTCTCACTGCTCAGAGCCCCCGCGAAAATGGTCATGATGTGCAAGCCTTAAATGAAGGATGTTTTTTCCCTTTTTTATGTTATGTTACAGCTCTATTCGTGTCTCTCTGCGGAGGCAGCAGCAGCGGAGAGTTCTGACAGATCAAATGAATCCCAGATGAAGCCAGAAAGAGCGTTGGCGTTCTCCCGGTGATGAAAACGTTAAAGCTGCTGTAAATTGACTCATCATGAGGGGCTTTGACGCTCGTACCCCTCCCTCCCCTGACACTCGAAGAAGTTGCCTGCTGGAAAATGTTCTAATCCACCCTTTCAGACTCAGGATTAAGATCAAGGCCCAATTTGATCCCTTTTTACAGAATTCGAGCTTATAAAACATGCTGCGGAAATGCGGTTTGTTTTGGTGATTTTCCCCCGGCCCAGTTTTCCTCTGTGGGTGATTTTTAAAATTGTTTTTAACCCTCATTTCAGCCACATTTTCTCACAATTTTCAGGGTTGTGGAGCCTTCCTGGAAACACTGTGCACAAAGCAGGAACACACACACTCATCCAGTCAATCACACACTCACCCAGTTACTCACACACTCACTCCACCTACCAGTGTGTGTTTGGAATGGGGGAGGAAAGCGGAGCCTTAGGAGAAAACCCAGACAGACACAGAGAGGACACCACACCCCTCACAGACAGTGACCAGTGGAAAGTATCCCACCTCTCTTTCTTTTAACAGTGAAAGAAAATGGGAGCCATAACAGTCGTGCAAGACCTGGTGTCTCGCCAAAAGCTGTCCCCCTCAGGTCACAGTGTTTAAAGTGTTCATCTCTGAGAGAGAAGAACATCGAGCTACACTCTCACTTCGTATCTGAAGTCATCCACAGCTCTTCTTCCACTTCCACTGGGAGGACAGCAGCACAGTGGGTCTGAAAGGATGTGGAAACCTGGACAGAGAGAAGTGGAGACTGCAACCAACTCCAGAGAGATGTGTTGGCAGACATTCATTCATTCATTCATTCATTCATTATCTGTAACTGCTTATCCAATTCAGGGTCGCAGTGGGTCCAGAGCGTGGTGGCAGACTTCTTTGAGAAACTTGGAGACAAAGGAAGTTGCTGTGAATGTGAAATATATGTCTGGCTTGTTTTCTTTGTCTGTGTGTGTGTGTGTGTGTGTGTGTGTGTGTGTGTAATGAAATAATATTCACTCACTGAGTGGTTCTAAGACCTTCTTGAGTGGCCAGAGCCAAAGCTTTCGTAAAAACAGTGCAGTGAACTGTGGGCTCAGTGCTGTCATCCAATCAGGAGGCAGCATCAACAGCGTGTGTTCCAGCCAGCCAATCACACTGCATCTCCCGAGGGGGTGTGAGTCAGACCCTGGCAATGTTTTGAAGATAACCCATTCATAAAAAAAAAGAACAAACCATGCTCTCTCTGTGTGTGTGTGTGTGTGAGAGAGAGTGTGTGTGTGTGTGTTTACCAGGTTATATCACAATATGTCACATTGTGACATATATATGTATATATGTGTGTGTGTGTGTGTGTGTGTGTGTGTGTGTGTGTGTGTGTGTGGAAAAATACACACACAATAATAATATCACTTAACCCTCTTTCTGTAAGAATCTTACATTGTATAAACTGCAGTAAAAAAAGGATTTGACTGTATTTTGTTAAAAAACAAACACATTTAGAATCTGATGCCTGCAGCTTGCTCTAAAAAAGCAGAGGTGAGTTTGGCGCTGAGCTCCATCTCCTTTCTTGAAGCTGTGGGAGCGTTTTGGAACTGAGGAGTGCAGTTCTCTCTCAATACGAGACTCCAGCTGCTCCACAGTCCGTCTGATTCTCCTCACGGCGACCACAGGAGACAGATGTGGATCCAGGCCGCTCACGCATTCTGTGTCTACAAAGCACACGCAATTTGAGGCCTGGCAGGTACCTGCTGAAACAGTCATGGACTTTCCTAAAAAAACATCACCTTGATGGCAGCACGTGATGCTCTAAAATCCCAGTGTCCACCTCCACATCAGTGGTACCTTTTCACATACACATCTGTTTCTGTTATCAGCTCATTTCAAGGTCACGGTGGGTCTGGAGTCTAGCCAGAATCATTGGGCAAGTCCATTGCAGGGCAACACACACACCAACTCACATCTACGGACACTTTTGAGTTGACAATTCAACTACCAACATGTATTTTTGGAGCGTGGGCGGAAACCGGAGCATCCGGAGGAAACCCACGTGGACACAGGGAGAACACACCACACTCCTCACAGACAGTCACCTGGAGGAAACCCACGAAGACACAGGGAGAACACACCACATTCCTCACAGACAGTCACCCGGAGGAAACTCATGCAGACACGGAGAACACACCAAACTCTTCACAGACAGTCACCCGGAAGAAACCCATGCAGACACAGGGAGAACACACCACACCCTCACAGACAGTCACCCGGAGCGGGACACGAAACCACAATCTCCAGGTCCCTGGAGCTGTGACAGAGAAACCACCTGTTGTACCTTGTTTTTGCCCTCCAATATAGGAATTGTGTGAAGGATGGTATTGTGGCAATCTGTATCTATAAAACCACGCACACACCCATCCACTCAAGCAGGTTAATGTTTACACTTCACTCGGATACGTGCCAGAGACAGTTAATTATTATTATAAGTGTTTTCTTTGGAAAAACATAAAACCTGACCCTTCCCCACTGTCTGGTGTTGTCCGTATGAACCTGTTCAAAGGTAAACAGTGAACATGCAAGGTCTTAAAAAAGCAGTGTGCCATTTCAAAACAATACTCTGCTACACATACACAAACAACACACACTGTGCAGCGACAGATGAGCTACTGTCTCTGACTTTACATCTACAAGGTGGACCAACGAGGGAGGAGTGTCTCACAGAGTGGACAGTGAGTGGACACAGGGTTTAAAAACTCCAGCAGCACTACTGTGTCTGATCCACTCACACCAGCACAACACACACTAACACACCACCACCACCTCAGTGTCACTGCAGCTCTGAGAATGATCCACCACCACATCACACCTGCTTTGCGTTGAAGAACAGGGTTCAATAACAAAGTATGCAGAGCATAGCTGGACTTAATTTAATTAAATATATTTTAAAAATATGATTAAAGCGGAGTTAACTGGGATTAACACCTCCCTCTCTTGTGGTCATTTTTAAAGCGGGAGTGTTGTACATTTTATCAAAATCCTGCTTTGTTTTTATGTTTTATGGAGTTGCACTACTGCCTTTAACCAGCAGAGTGCAGCAGAACTGCATTTCATAATAAGAGTTGTAAATAACAATTCAGTCGGCAGGAGTACTGTTTCTGTATAAATGAGGATTAAACACATTCATACGCTGTTTGTTTTGTACTCTCAGTCCTCCCTTCAGAGTCTGGGGGTAAAATGGAGTGTTTAGGATCGTTTTTGGGGGCAGTGGAGGGAGGACCCTTGCTGAGAAGCTTCCTCTCTCTACTGACCTGTGTCACAGCGGCCTCAGAATGAGCTGCCCACCAGAACCATTGAGAGTAAAGGGCAACAGTCTGCTCTCAATGAATGATCTATTCACCTTAATACATCAGTCTGACCTTTCTCTCTCTCTCTCTCTCTCTCTCTCTCTCTCTCTCTCTCTCTTTCTCTCTGTCTCTGTGGGTGTCTTTCTTTCTCATCTTTCTCTTGATTTTTTGTATTCCAATGTTTTTTCTCTCTTTCCTTTTTTCTTACTTGCTTTTCATACTTTTTCATGTATTTTCTCTTTATTTTGAGCTTTTTTTGAGTTTTTTTTCTTTAATTCTTTATATTTACATATACTTACATTCTCTTAGTGTTTTTTTTTTATTTGCTCTTCTTTCTTCTATATTTCTTTCTACAGTCTTTCTCTATTTTTCTCAGCCCTGTTGTAATTTCCGTCAGGATCAATAAAGTGTTGTCATCACTATCTTCACTGTTTGCTACACTAAACCAATTCTCCTGGCTGTGTGTGTTATTCTGCGGGACTTTTATTATATATTTTCCCTCCACAAAATGCAGACACTTGAACCTGGTCTAATTGCAGAGACAATAAATTTTGCTCATTTTTTTGTTTTTTTTTTTCTCTTTTTTATCCCCCAGGGTACTCATGCGTTGGGAGACAACAGAAATGCTAATCAATTCCATCGGCAGATAATTGCAGCAATTATTTCCAGGTAATTGTAGCTCATCAGTGTCATGATCCTTAAAGACAAAAGGAAGTGTGTACACAGGCCTTGTCCATATCAATCAAGAGCACCAGAACACGGGAATGGATTTAATCGAGTCCAGCTCAGACTGTGTGTCCAGATTTGGACGAATGAACTGAATCGGTTTCCATCTCCACTCAGCCATATTTGACACAAATCAATTTTTAAACGGACGTGTACAATACTGAACTTATCTACATTCAGTGTTCTTTTGTGTTTATTTCCTTTTTCTCACACAGGCCTGAGAGTTCCATACTCACATCTGTAGTGGAATAATTAAAACCCACGTTGCGGCAGCATAAATACTACATCAATGTCAATTTAATTACATCAGAGTCAATGATAATGAATTATTATTTGATTAATAATGAATTATTTAATTCATTTTATTAAGCTCCATTTTTGGGAACCATTAAATAATATGTAGTGTCTTTACCTGTTCAAATTTAGCTTGGACATGTACATACAGCAGAATTAGCTATAATTAATTATTATTAATAAATTATGCTCATTGGCCCACTGTAGGTTCTTAGCTCCGAAATTGAATCTGAACTAAAAGTAATAATTCCATAAAAGAAAAGTGCACACACAAACAAATAACCAAGGATTGGTTTTATCACATCCCATCACCATTGGTTTATTAAATGTAATATCAAAAAATGAATATTGATTATGCGTTCATATAATGAAATGGATTACAGCGATACACAAGGACGCAGGGAGATTAATATATGAGGGAATTTCTCTATGATAACTACCCTAAATTCTAAAAAGTCTATAGTTTATCCAGCAAAGGTTCAGCACCATAACCTCCTGAGTTATGAATGAAATGAAACCATGTGACCTTACGTATCCCTGGAGATAGTTGGGAGCATGTCACTGATGCACGGTGCTTTCCGGCGCGGGCTTCCTGTAGCACCCTAGCCGCTGGCGTTCGTCTCCACCCTCTTGGCCAGAGACACGGCGACCACTCCGTCGGAGCTGGTGGCGTCCTGAAGGCTTTCCTGGGCCTTTTTCTCAGAAGGTCATTCTGAGGAAGAATGTGGCCTTCTTCTCCATCGTTGATCCTGAAGCTTTTGTCATCACTTTGAGGATCAGAGGTCTGAGGTCTCCTTCAATGCTCTGGGTGTGGCATTGAATATTGCTGGAATAAGCCATAGTTCTTCTAACTATAATCTATCTACTAGAAGTAAAATTAAACAAAAACTTCTAGTTGGAAGTTCTGGGTTTGTTCTATCTGGACACCGCTTGAAGGGCCCAAAACTGTTTAAGAGATAGCCATAAGAGTCTGATGCCTGAGAGATGCCTGCAGAGAGCTGGAGAGCTCCAGAGAGAGCCAGGGCTCTCTCTTTACTGACTACCCTAGCTGAGAAGCATTGCCCGTTGGAAGCGAGGGAAAGAAGTACATTCTCTTTCTGTTCTTCTCCTGTTCTGAGTTCTGTTCTAAGAGCTGGAGTGTGCGTTAGAGTGCATATTTTCTCTCTCCCAAAAAAGCCTAGAGTTATTTCACGCCTCTGTGTTTCTAACCAGAGTTTAGAAAACCTGGCTTGAATACCTGGTCCTCAGGGGTTGAGGATTGGAGCATCTCATGCTCCTGATTGGCTGTTTCCTGTACTTTGGTAGTGACATCACATAAAATGTATGACCCTTGACAAGACAAAGACTTGAAGACGATCGCTGCTTGCTGGAAAGCTTATCTCACGTTCCGATCTGGGCTTGTGTGGCTGAGAAGAGAGACTCAGAGTGGAGAAAGGTCTTTCTGCATATTAAGATAACTTATATTAAGTCCCAAAAAGTATAATTTCTTTTATTAAAATTTAATAATATGTTCATCTCCACTACACATCCATATCCCAGGACATTTTGAAAATGGTGGAAGGATTTCACTGGGATTTTTGCCACCTGTACGAAAGACATGGAAGACAAGCGGACCTCCTGTTTCTTCACTGATGTAGCAGAGTCTACTGGGGAAGGTATTGTAATATTCTTACCATATCATGCTTCATTTCATGGAGTGGAACCTTTTAACCTGGGAGTGGTTCATGGCCTGACACACATGGCTGACGTATGGATGATATATACTTCAGGGTCTGAAGTTACACAGCCACACCACTAGGGGCTGAATCTCAAACATCTCCCTGTACACTCTGTAGTACACAATGCAGTGGTGTACTATCCATCCATCCATCCATTATCTGTAACCGCTTATCCAATTTAGGGTCGCGGGGGGTCCAGAGCCTACCTGGAATCATCGGGCGCAAGGCGAGTGGTGTACTAGTGTTAGCTTTACAAATCTCTAAAGTGCACTATGTAGGGAGTAGGGCACTGTTTGGGACAGAGCAGTTTGCATGAGGCACCAGGAAAGAAGCAAATAAAAATCGACATATTTTTCACAGTATCAGCGCAGTATTGCTTCTCACTTTTTCCCGGAGACGTCCGTATTTTTTTCCTTTGTTCAGCATTTCTATTGGTCACTGACGTCCACACCGTGTCTGAGGAAATTTCTGGCTGTGAATGTGCCGCTATCTGCGTCTCTGTGTGTGGAGGAGAGGAGTTCATGTTCCTGTGCTACTTTGGTTCAACATAAACAATGTTCGCCTGACTACTGACCAAGCCTTCAGTCCATTCGTCACACATAACTTGAGGCATGTTCCAAATAGACCCTGCTCTATTCCTTACATTCCTCACTATGTAGTGCACTATAGAGTGAATAGTCCCCTACCTGCACTGACTGACACTACCTGGCAGTGTTTGTGATCCCCAGTAAAACTACTCTGCATATTGTCAGTGTCCAAAAAAATACCCGTATCTCCGTGTTCGTGGATGTTTACAGCAGCTGTCCTTCACACTGTGTGAATATTTTATGATGAATGGACCAGTAGAAACGCTCCAGAATTACAATCTTTTTACACTGACTTTCACTGAAAGTTAGGAAGGGTTTTTTCCTCCTTCTGTAAAGGTATTACTCTGGAGATAAGTGTTTTTTAATTGCGTCAATATGCTTCCTGCCGCTCTGGATCCAGCATTACTACTACTATCATTATGTTACTGTTAGATGAGGTTATAAAGTGAAATGTGAAATTTGAAACAATAGCTAACTTAACTCGGATCACCCTCTAACCTTTAGTTTCCCTGAATCTTACGGAAACCAGAGATAAATGTAAAAACTGCTGAGTCAGTTGTGTGTGATGGGTTTCAATGAACCTGAATCTGTAATATGTCCTGTGGTCATGCAGTAAGTGGAGCTGGGTTTGTGTGTGTGTGTGTGTGGCCTCTACAATCAGATGGAAAACAGCGCACTGCTAATCAGACCTCACTGTTAACAGCGGGAGAGAGACAGTGTCCAATCAACGTTTGATCAAAACCCCAGAGACACAATTTACCTGCTTTCACCTGCTGCCAGTCTCTGCTCAGTCTGCAGCTACAGCCCTTCATTAAACTCACCGGCCACTTTATCAGAACCCCCCCCCCCCCCTTCTACTAATGCTCACTGGCCACTTTGTCAGAAACACCCCCCCTCTACTGACACTCACTGGCCACTTTATCAGAAACAACCCCCCCTCTACTGACACTCACTGGCCACTTTATCAGAAACAACCCCCTCTACTGACACTCACTGGCCACTTTATCAGAAACAACCCCCTCTACTGACACTCACTGGTCACTTTATCAGAAACACCCCCCCTCTACTGACACTCACTGGCCACTTTATCAGAAATACCCCCTTCTACTGACACTCACTGGCCACTTTATCAGAAACAACCCCCCCTCTACTGACACTCACTGGCCACTTTATCAGAAACAACCCCCTCTACTGACACTCACTGGCCACTTTATCAGAAACAACCCCCTCTACTGACACTCACTGGCCACTTTATCAGAAACACCCCCTTCTACTGACACTCACTGGCCACTTTGTCAGAAACACCCCCCTTCTACTGACACTCACTGGCCACTTTATCAGAAATACCCCCCTTCTACTGACACTCACTGGCCACTTTATCAGAAACACCCCCCTTCTACTTACACTCACTGGCCACTTTATCAGAAACACCCCACTTCTACTGACACTCACTGGCCACTTTATCAGAAACACCCCACTTCTACTGACACTCACTGGCCACTTTATCAGAAACAACCCCCCCTCTACTGACACACACTGGCCACTTTATCAGAAACACCCCCCTTCTATTGACACTCACTGGCCACTTTATCAGAAATACTCCCCTTCTACTGACACTCACTGGTCACTTTATCAGAAACACCCCCCCTCTACTGACACTCACTGGCCACTTTATCAGAAACACCCCCCCTCTACTGACACTCACTGGCCACTTTATCAGAAATACCCCCTTCTACTGACACTCACTGGCCACTTTATCAGAAACAACCCCCCCTCTACTGACACTCACTGGCCACTTTATCAGAAACAACCCCCTCTACTGACACTCACTGGCCACTTTATCAGAAACAACCCCCTCTACTGACACTCACTGGCCACTTTATCAGAAACACCCCCTTCTACTGACACTCACTGGCCACTTTGTCAGAAACACCCCCCTTCTACTGACACTCACTGGCCACTTTATCAGAAACACCCCCCTTCTACTGACACTCACTGGCCACTTTATCAGAAATACCCCCCTTCTACTGACACTCACTGGCCACTTTATCAGAAACACCCCACTTCTACTGACACTCACTGGCCACTTTATCAGAAACACCCCACTTCTACTGACACTCACTGGCCACTTTATCAGAAACAACCCCCCCTCTACTGACACTCACTGGCCACTTTATCAGAAATACCCCCCTTCTACTGACACTCACTGGCCACTTTATCAGAAACAACCCCCCTCTACTGACACTCACTGGCCACTTTATCAGAAACACCCCCCTCTACTGACATTCACTGGCCACTTTATCAGAAACACCCCCCTTCTATTGACACTCACTGGCCACTTTATCAGAAATACCCCCCTTCTACTGACACTCACTGGCCACTTTATCAGAAACACCCCCCTCTACTGACACTCACTGGCCACTTTATCAGAAATACCCCCCGTCTACTAATGCTCACTGGCCACTTTATCAGAAACACCCCCCCTCTACTGACACTCACTGGCCACTTTATCAGAAATACCCCCCGTCTACTAATGCTCACTGGCCACTTTATCAGAAACACCCCCCCTCTACTGACACTCACTGGCCACTTTATCAGAAACACCCCCCTTCTACTGACACTCACTGGCCACTTTATCAGAAACACACCTCTTCTACTGACACTCACTGGCCACTTTATCAGAAACACCCCCCCTCTACTGACACTCACTGGCCACTTTATCAGAAACACCCCCCTTCTACTGACACTCACTGGCCACTTTATCAGAAACACCCCCCCCTCTACTGACACTCACTGGCCACTTTATCAGAAATACCCCCCTTCTACTGACACTCACTGGCCACTTTATCAGAAATACCCCCCTTCTACTAATGCTCACTGGCCACTTTATCAGAAACACCCCCCCTCTACTGACACTCACTGACCACTTTATCAGAAACACCCCCCTCTACTGACACTCACTGGCCACTTTATCAGAAATACCTGAGAGAAAGGAGTGGGAGAAATCCAAAGAGAGAGGGAGAAACATTATGCTCAGATGATTTGGAGATGGATGTCCCGGCTAGAATGAGGTTAGTGAGATGAGGAGATGTCTCCCTGAGTTCACGGTTCAGGAACCCCCGAATGAAATCAGATTTGAAGTCGGGAATAATGTGTGTGAGGTTCATCTTTTTAATAAAAAAAACCTGTGTATATAACCCTGAGTGTGTCTCCCCTTCATGTGCTGCCCTGCAGTCGGTTTGTGCTGGAAACCACTCTAATGTGTTTACGAAGCCCCAGTGTCTGTAAATAGGTAAAAAAACCAAAGTGTCTTGGTCCAGTATGCTAGGCTTTCTCTCTCTCTGCTCACAGCAGAGAAACGCCATCTGGAGGTTTTTAGACAACAGAGAGACGCTGAAAAGCACCAACCGAGATGAGGATGTTGCTCTATTCCTGCTCCATAGAGGGGTAACACTGACTTATTTTTGCTGTTTCTGATCATTTAAGGTGGAAATGTCTCCAAAGTCTGGAGATGGCTAACTGCATTAGCAACAGTGCTACAAAATTAAACAGCTGTAACTTTGAAGCTATAACTTAAAAAAAATATTACCTAGTGTTCCTTTAAGTGCAGACGTGTCTAAAAGTGTTGGCGCCCTGTTCACAGCAGGTTCAGTTCTGTTCCTGTGGCTGGAAAATCAATTACATCATAAAAGCATCCGAGCGCAGACTCAGAGACAGGGATTTAGAGACGGCTCTGAGAGGATTTCCATGGTTTAAAATTCGATAGTATTTCAGAGAGAGAGGGGAAGAGCAACACAGTGAGAAAAAGAGTGACATTGAGAAAGAGTGCGAAAGTATGAGAAAACAGAAAAAGAAGGTGAGAGAGAAAGACAAAGAGAGAACGAGAAAGAAAGTGAAATTGAGAGAGAGAACAAGAGAGAGACAGAAATAAAGAGGAACACGAGAGAGAGAGAGCTGGTGCAGGTGTTGTAATTTGTCCCTTTTGATCCTCGCATGGATACACTTCTCACAGCACTGTTATTACCCCCCCAAACACACACACACACACACACACACACAAGCCTCTATTCTTCTGTGCATCCTCACCCCTATTTTTAGCACTCCCTTCCTTTTGTCTTTCCTCCATCTCTATTTTATTCCTCTCTCATTTCTCTTGCTCCTCTCTGGCGCAGGTCTGAATCCAGGAGGTTTTCACAGAGCAGCTCCAGATTCGAGACATGGTCTTCACTCGTAATTGCCTTTATAAAAATGGACGCTTGCTGGGCTTTGAATGGACTGAATAATAATAATTGTACAGATTGATGCTTACAAAATTGTCATATCAGATGCTGACTGAAGTGTCCTCCTCAATTTTCCAATAGCCTTGTGATTCATGTCACTAACAGCTTTCAGAGAAGAGAGACACGGCTTTTAGAGGGTCTGCGCTATCAGCCAGGTGGGTCTGAAATGCATGGGTGAAAGCTAGCCGAAATGGATGCTTACCTAATAGAAGTAATCGTCATGCAGCTTTAAACCCTCTCAGAATGTGCAAATCCCAGCTGCATTCTTACGGCACTTACACTACTCTACTGGACACTCAGGTAAATATGGTCCTGGTCCTGGTTCTGGAAGCGGGTTCTTGTTTAGTCGCTGTTCTCTCATGGTTGAGAGTGAGCCGAGTAGGGACTAAACCGTGGCGTGTAAACCTTGCAGAGCACTGATTGTCCAGAGAGTCATCACTCTACGCCACGCAACGCAGACGTCCAGCACCAACTCTCCATCTGTAAAATCTCCAGCTGCAGCAGAGATCACATTTGTTTTTATCCGACTCGTGACGGCAGCTCGTAAAATTACGCCGTGGTCTTTTGAAGAGGTTCAAACGCTCCTTGGATCAGTGGTCGATGAAAGAATCCAGCGAGAGCTGGACGCTGCAACAAGGAAGGAACAAACTCTACTGATCTGTCTGAACTGATGACGGAGCTGTGCTCAGTCCCAAACAACAACAACACCCCAATACACCATGAGTAAACACCGTTTAACACCACCACTGTTGTTTTTGTTTCCAAAGCCCACAGTTCCCGTTAGAGACGGGGGTTTGAGACGACACCAGATACATTTCAGGGGGGAGCTGTGGGAGTTTAAAACCAACCAGGGACCAAACACAGACCAAGACCATGCAGTGGAAAAGCACTATAAGATTTGGGACAATGTGTGTCACTAGGTTTTGAAGCAGACCTCGTCATCTCCCTGACATTCACACCTTAGTGGATGGAAACAGGATTCCTGCATAAACGTGCCTCTCATCTCCCACTGCAGCGCGTACAGAGGCGTAATGAAGCGCTAGTGATTAGCATTTCTAATGCTCGTTCTCCTGTGGCCTTCCTCATCAGGAATTCCTCTCGCTCTGGTGCGTGGAACGTGGGGAAACAAACAAAACAGTCCCCCCCCACACCAGAGTGTATCATTCAGCTTGATACTATGTACAAACACTGGTTTTAGAAAAGTTCAGCACACTTGGAGGAGAACAATAGCTGCTAATTCTCTTACCACAGCGTACAACACACCACCTGGACCATGCTGGCTTCACTTTGTTAAAGGAACAGTAGGTAAGGTTTGGAGTGTTGTTTTGTGGCTCCCCCTAATGTTATTCACTTTTGCGGCAACATTTTGAAATTAGTGTGAAGGGGAGGAAGGGGTGTGGTTTACTGCCCTCCACCAAGAGTTACACAGTGCTGTTTCTGCAGTGCCGAGCCCAGAGTAGCAACAACAGAGGCTCCATTCCTGTTACAGCTCAGTGGAGCATCACAGTGATTTTGAAGCTGTATTTTGAGGTAAAAATATTACATTGTGTTCCTTTAAATGAACCATACTGTTGGCTTTTCCCTTTCCAGTGTCCATACATTGCCCGGCATGACAGGGTTAAATGTATATGTTATAAACTGCAGAATCTGTTTTTACTGTGCTGCAGGTTTGTGCATGGAATTCTCTCTCGATATGAGACTCCAGGTGCTCCACAGTCAGTGGTCACTGCCGTCTGATTCTCCTCTTCATGACGACCAGAGGAGACAGGTCTGGATGCAGGCTGCTCACTCTCATGTGCTCTGTGTCTGTGGAGACAAGCTGTTGGAGCACACGCAGAATGAGGCCTGGCACTATCCTGCTGAAACAACCATTGTCTTTTTCCCTGAAAAAGACGTCACGTGCGTCTCTATACACCTTCACACAGACGTGTGGGCGCTGATACCCTCTGCTAATATCATGAGGACACATCCACAACACACCTTAGATCTGGGATTTATGTGTTAACACACCTATCTAATTGCAGTGAACTGTAAATATACCGTAGTCAACATGGTACAATCAGCATTGGTCCATTTAACACGACCATGACAGTATGATCAGGTTAGTACGATCTATATGACATTGTCTAGGGTCCAGTTAGCTTGATCCAATCAGGACTTGTGTAAGAGATGAGGCTCAGTTTCATTTGCTCTCTCTCTCTCTCTCTCTCTCTCTTACACACAAACACACACACACACACACACACACACACACACACTAAGTGCCTCCCTTTTCCCCACTTTCCCTGAAGACCAGTAATTACCCTACAATCAATGACATCAAACACTTCCACAGACCACACACATTTAAAACAGCAGCCTCTAATAAACAGAGAGAAAGAGAAAGAGAGAGAGAGAGAGAGAGAGAAAGCAAGGGAGAGAGAGATGAGCGATACAGAGAGAAAGAGTAGAGATGAGTGGAAGTGAGAGAGAGGACAGTGAAAAGCAAGACACAAAGAGGGAGAGAAGACAGTGACAGAGAGAGAAAGAGAGAGATGCTCTTAGTTTTTTTCTGCATCATCAACAAGTGGTTGTCAGGGAAACCACCGAAATATGAAATGCCCCCCAACCACCCCCTCGTGTTTATATTTGTTTTTGACTGACAGTCTTTTTCTGTTCATTACTTCACTGGATATTAATGTGTGTGTGTGTGTGTGTGTGTGTGTGTGAGAGAGAGAGAGAGAGAGAGAGAGAGAGAGAGAGAGAGAGAGAGAGAGAGAGAGAGAGAGAGAGAGAGAGAGAGAGAGATTGGGAGGAAGAGTGTGATAAGAACATCCAGAACTCATCCAGGGACATCCGTCTCCATCCTTTCACTGGGAGAGGAACAGCTCAGCACAGTGGGTCTGAAAGGATGTAGAGCTGAGCTGGAGAGAAGAGGCAGGAACAAAAGAAGAAAAGCAAAGGAAGTGCTGCTGCTGAGTGGTTTATAAACACAGACACGGAGCAGAGAGGATTACTGTCGTGCAGTTATAACCACAGAGAGAGAGAGAGGAGGGAGAGAAGAGAAAGAATGAGAGAAGAGAGAGAAAAGAGAAAGAATGAGAGAAGAGAGAGAAAAGAGAAATAATGAGAGAAGAGGGAGAAAAGAGAATGAGAGAAGAGGGAGAAAAGAATGAGAGGAGGGGAAAAAGAAATAGAGCAAGAAGAGGGAGAAAAGAGAAAGAAAGGGCAAAAAGAATGAGAAGTGGGAGGAAAAAAAGTTAAAAGGGAAAAAGATGAAAGAGTGAAAGAAGAGGAATAAGAGAAATAGAGGAAGAAAATAGAAAGAACAAAAGGGGGAAAATGGAGAACGTGAAAGAGAAGAGGGATAAAAGAAAAACAGTGAGAAAGATGGAGAAAAAAGAAAGAAAAAGGGAAAAAAGAAGAGAGGAAAGAAAGAAAAGAATGATAAAGGGAGAAGAGGAAAAAGAAACAGAGGAGAGAGGTGATGAGAAAGAGGCTGGATGGCTCTCTCTCTCTCACACACACACACACACACACACACACACACAGAGTTGTAATGCTGCTGTGTATAGACTCACACATGACATTGTTATTCACACTAGTGTGCTCTGTCTTTCTCTTTCTTGTCCTAAAACACACACACACACACACACACACACACGCAGGGTCTCAGGGGACGAAAGCCCTGAACTGACGCTGTGAAAAAGCAGCAGCGGAGTAAACAAACCTCATCAGAAAGTGTTAGGACGCTGCACATTGATGGACACACAGCACATGAAAGGAACTGGTGAAGCCCTGGAGCTGAGCTTTATGTGGCTGAATGCCTTCAGATCCTCACAGCAATGTTCCACACTCAAGTCTAAATCCCACTCAGAGAAGCAGAGATGGTTAGAGAGGGAGACACTCCTGATTAATGAGAGACACTGGACGAGTGGATGTCCACAAACCTTTGGACACATAGGTGTCATACTTACAGAGCTGTAAGTATGAAGTGTAAGACTGAACTCTCTCTCTCTCTCTCTCTCTCTCTCTCTCTCTCTCACTCTGTGTGTGTCACAGAGCAGGTTTAGGCTTGTGACAGTGTGTGTGTGTGTGTGTGTCACAGAGCAGGTTTAGGCTTGTGGCAATGTGTGTGTTTGATGTGAGAGAGATATATACTCCAAGGAGTACAAACAAAAGGTGAAGCAGATAGACCAAAAGAGTGAGGTGAAAGAGAGGGCGGAAAAAAGAGAGACAATTTCATATATCCCAGGGTCTCGTGAGTGACGGGGAGAGTGAGCTGATTGCAGGTGGTTTCTTATATTTCTCACTGGGTCTTGTGCTTTTTTGTGGTGTCTCAGTTTCTCATGTATTCTCATAGTGTCTTGTGTTTATTTTGAGGTCTCATGGCTTCTTGTAATGTCTCACATTGTGATTTCTCATCGTGTCCCTTGGCTTCTTGTGTTTTCTCGTAGTGCCTCATATTCTTTTGTTTTTTTGTAGAATCTTCTTGTTGCACACAGTGTCTTGTGATGTCCCATGCTTTTTTGTGGTGTCTCACTACAGTCTGAGATGGTTGGGTCCTTGGAGACTTTGGACTGGTTGGTTTGAGGCTGTACCCTTGGGGACTGAGAGGTTATATCAGTGAATTCAGCCACACTACAGTGACCTCCTTAGAAAACACTGACCAATAGTATGGTAAGCAGCATTGAAGCAGCTGCACATGAGTCACCATGCTAAATGCTAACCTTGTTCTAGAAGTGTAGCACTGGGCAGTGGAGCAGTGGAACTGTGAAGAGTGTTTACAGCCAGGGTCTTTGGGATGAGTTGGAGCGCGGTTTATTGTTCCTTTTGTGTGTTTCTTGTGGCCGAATGGCATCAAATACTCACAGCAATCTGTTAACATCGAGTCCAAAGCCTTCATTTCAGAAGGACACACCTCTGGCTGTGTGGTGTATCTGGGGATACCGCTTACAATCAACCGGCACTTCCACGCACGCTAATGAGAAATGAGAGAGAACTGATGAAAAATCATGGAGGAAATTGAGCGAAGAGGTTTATTAAGACTCAGGGGCCATGAGGGAGCTGCAAGTGTTAACTCCTGCCAAGTTTGCTCCTCGCTATCCCCTCGACTTTCTCGTGCTTTGGCAGCAGGCCTGTATCAATGCAATGCTAATTCCTCCAGAGCACCAACCAGTCTGTTCTCTTTTCCTTTTCTCTCTCTCTCTCTCTCTCTCTCTCTCTTTCTCTCTCTCTCTCTCTCTCTCTCTTTCTCTCTCTCTCTCTCTCTCTCTCTCTCTCTCTCTCTCAGGATAACGGCTAGCGCCTCCAGCACCATCGTGTTCACTGACATTTGGAGCCACCAGTGGGAGAAAATCCTGTCAGTGAGGGTTAAAGTTGTAGTTCTGGGCAAAGAAGTAACGTATTTACACAGTTACTCCAAAAGGAATCAGCGTCTGAAGCTTGCTTCTTTATTTGGAGCTACGAGGCTAATGTGGAAGCCTATACTCTGCTAATTAGCATTATGCTAACAGAATATTTTCTACACATCACAGCCCATTAATCTCTAATGAATAATCATTATTATATTTAATATTTATTATCTCTAAAAGACTAATAAACCTAATAAAACAGGGTTTTCCAAAGGCTAATAATAAACTAACTAGATGTTAGCCTAAGCTAAAAACAGCAGTAGCTATCATCTCCATGTTTATAGATAGCAGTGACCATAGGGCCCAGGGAACATGGGACCCTGTAACATAAGACCCTAGGGAAATAGGGCCCTTGGAATATAGTACCCTTGGAAAATAAGACCCTAGGAACAAAGGAACTTGGGAATATAGGATATTGGGAACAGGGGATCTTGAGAACATTGGACCCTTGGAATATAGGACACTGTGAACATACAGCCTCAGAAACATAGGACTTTAGGAACCTAGGACCCTGGGGACCATGGACACTATGAACATAAGACCCTTGGGCTGGTGTTCTGGCATAGGCTGAGAACCTGTGCAATCGATGCAGTTTATTTCTGACTCTGTCTGTGAAACTATTTTCTTTGAACGGCTCCAGAGAGAGAGAGAGAGAGAGAAAGAGAGACTTTTTTTTTTTGACTTTTAGGGTCCTTTATTATCAACAGTTGGACTCAATATTCGTCCAAGTTCAATTTTGAAACATAAAAACTACTTGTAAACAACACTCACACTATAAAACCTGGGTATATATAAAAAAGTGCATTTAAATGAAAACTGGATTAAAAATTAGTTCACCATCACATACAGAACACACCCCTCCCCCACAGCACCACACCTCCTCAAACACCTCCAGAGTTTTCATGCACTTATAAAAATTAAAATCAATAAAAATCCTTGATCTCACCAGTCTGATAAAAACCCTTATGACCTCACTGTCAGTGTCCTGTTCCACCTTGTTTTTTCGACTGATGTAAATGGCCAGTTTCGCTTGACCAAGGATAAAATTCAACAATTGGCACTTGGCCCTCTCCTTCTTGTTGTATTTAAAACCCAGGATAAAAGTGTGCACGGTAAAAATCACATTAAAAGCCATAAAAACTGTCTGTAAAAAATCAAAAAGGGGACGTAGCCTAAAACATCTCATAAAAGCGTGAAAGACAGTTTCCCTCTGTGTGCAAAAAGGGCAAACTGGTGCAACCTCAGGGTTTAAAACAGAGATAAAAGAGTTGACAGGTAAAATCCCATGTAAAACCCTCCACTGGAGGTCAGCAGCTCTTTTTGTTAACGGTGGCTTGTACAACGCTCTCCACTCAGGCTTTACATTATCACCCAGAGATAGAACCTCCCTCCACGGCGTGTCCACCCTCCCATTCAGTCTCTTTTTGTTTAGCGCTTTCACGCATGCTCTGTACAGCAGCTTCCCGGATGCACTGTCCAACTTCATACAGGACTCCCCCTTACACTCCAGCAGGGGCCCCTCGCAGTCCTCCAGGTCAGGGGCCAGGATGAGAGCAGGAAAGGGGTCGTCACCCCTAGTCACCCCTGCACCGTAGTCTATCAACATCCTAAGTTCCTCAGGGGTCAACGCTGTCCTCCACTTGCACAGAGACCGAGATACCACGCGCAGAGACCTCAGGCCTAACCGTGCAGTCAGTCTCTCTGTACCGGAAAGATCAGGTCCCGCAGTGTCCACCAGATGACGCAGTGTGGTGACCCCCGAAAAAACCAAGACTCTGGTCAGTGCAGGAGTCGACAGGCCTGAAATGTCCATCCGGGCGCCGTGAAGCAGAGGTTCCTCCAGCAGCCAGTGCAGCGTTGTACTCTCTGGTCCTTTGACTTTAAAAAAACTCCATATTTTAAAAAGCCCACGATAAAATGCAGGTAAACCAGCAGTGTCCAGTAACTTTGGGTTCATTAAAAACAGGGTCCTGTCCATCCCCAGGCCTCCCACTGTGTGCAGGATCCTGCAGGCTACCTCCCTCCAAACCAGTTCCTTAGGGCCAGTAAACAGTCTTTGTGCAAACTGGAGGCGGAAGGCAGCCACCCTGCTGGCTAAATGAATGAGCCCCTGCCCTCCCTCATCCTTGGGAAGATGAAGAACTCCCTGAGGAACCCAGTGAAGTCGATCCCAAAAAAAATCCACCAGCATAGCTTGAAGATTGGCCAGCAGGCCTGGTGGGGGATCGACACACGCCAGTTTGTGCCATAGGGAGGACGCAGCCAGGTTGTTGATAATGAGAACTCTACCTCGGTATGACATTTGAGGGACCAGCCACATCCATCTGTTGAGCCTCCCCTTCACCTTTTCCAGCACACCATCCCAGTTCCTTTCTTCAATAACACTGTCCCCCAAATGCACACCGAGGTATTTAAACCCGCCCGTCCCCCAGGCCAGTCCATCAGGGAGTCTGGGTTCTTCACCTTCCCAGTCCCCGAGTAAAACTGCTTCGCTCTTTGCCCAGTTTACCTTTGCAGAGGATAAAATGTTAAAATCATGTAAAACATCAACTAAAACATTTACATCATCTTGAGCACTGATAAGAACAACAAGGTCGTCTGCATAAGCAGAGACATGTAATGGGGCAGTACAATCTGGAACATAAAAACCCTCCAGTCCCTCCCTCAGCTTACAGAGCAGGGGCTCAATGGAGAGTGAGTACAACATACCCGACAGTGAACAGCCCTGTCGGATCCCTCTAAAAACTTTAAAAGGAGCACATAAACCACCGTTAACTTTCAGCACACTCTCAATGTCACCGTACAGAACCTTGATCATGGCAATAAAACCAGGGTTGAACCCAAAGCTCTCCAGAACCTTCCAGAGATACCCGTGTTCAACCCGGTCAAAAGCCTTTTCCTGGTCTAGAAATATGAGACCAGTCTTTAACCCCAATAGCCTGGAGACGTCCAAAACATCACGAATTAAAAAAACGTTGTCAAAGACAGACCTACCGGGTACACAGTACGACTGGTCAAAGTGAACCACCTGCTCCATCACCTTCGCCAGTCTCGAGGCCAATGCTTTCGAGAGCAGTTTACAATCGGCGCACAGCAGAGACACGGGGCGCCAGTTCTTCAGTTCGGACAGGTCCCCCTTTTTCGGCAGCAGCGTCAGCACCGCCCTCCTGCAACTCAAAGGAAGCTTTCCATCACGTATGCTGCACCCGAGGACCTCCAGCACATCCTGGCCGATGACCGACCAGAAAGTCTTGTAGAACTCTACTGGTAGGCCATCAATGCCAGGAGCGCGACCATTCTCCATACCATTGAGGGCCTCATGCAGCTCTTCCAATGAGAGTTCAGCATCCAGCTGCGCCGCTGCCGATTGCGACAGTCTGGTCATATTCCTGAGGAACCTGTCCTCCACCTCCTGCGTCGCCGTGCGCTCGCTCTCATACAGCTTTGAGAAAAAGCTGACTGTTCGCTTGCGAATGTCAGCAGGATCATTAAGGAGATCCCCTGATTCTGATCGCACAGCGTGCATGTACCGCTTCTGTCCATTTCTACGCTCAAGACTAAAGAAGAACTTAGAAGGAGCATCCAGTTCATTCACGCACTGAAAGCGTGAGCGGACCAGCGCCCCCTGTGCTGTTATACCCAGTAAATCAGCCAGAGCAGCCTTCTTTTTGTTGAGAGCTCTAATATGCCCTAAATCTCCTGTGGTCTCCGCAAGACCCTGGAGCCCCACTATTCCAATCTCCAGAGCTTTAAGTGACCTAGTAATGTCCCTCGTGACATTGAGAGTGTACTGTTGACAGAATAATTTAACATTAGCTTTGGCTACGTCCCACCATTGCTGAACAGAGGTAAAATCATTTCTCTTTGCTCTAAAAACACCCCAGAAAAAGGTAAAAGACTCTTTAAAATTGGCATCTTCTAAAAGCGTGGTATTAAAATGCCAGTACGCACTCCGCGGCTTCACCTTTGTTTTTAAGATAGTTCCCTGGACCATAGAGTGGTCAGAGATTCCTACCGGGGCAATAAAACACTGTGTAAAAAGAGATCGTTGGTGTCTAAAACAATAAAAGCGGTCCAGTCTGGCCAGCGAGAGCATGTTATCTTTACTGTGGGCCCATGTGTACTGTCTTTGTTCATCATGGAAACTTCTCCAGACATCACATAACTCATGGGCCTCCAGCATCTCGCAAAGACGCTTCCGTGAAGCCGCGTGAGGTTCGCCATGATTCCGGTCTATTTTGTGTGCTGTACAGTTAAAATCTCCACCCAAGACTAAAAACTCTGTGGAGTCACAACTTTTTAAAAGAGAGCTCAGTGCGTCTAAAAACAGTAACCTCTCAGCTCCTAGTGTTGGAGCATAGACGCAGATAAAAACAAAAGTGTCTTCTTCAAAGACAGCCCTCACTTTTAAAAGTCGTCCCTTTAAAACTTCCTCCACTGTATAAGAGACCGGAATAAAAGACTGTGAGAAAAGGAGTGCCACCCCACCGCTAAGGGATGAGTTGTGGCTTAGAACAGCGAGTCCACTCCACTCCTTCGCCCACTCAGCATCATTTTCCACATCACTGTGGGTTTCCTGCACAAAGACAACATCAATACGTTTGTGCTTAACCAGCTCATAAAACTTTGCCCTTTTCTCACAGTCCCTTGCCCCATTAATATTTAAGGTGGCGATTTGAAAACCTTCCATTAAAAAAGGTAAAAAAAAAAAAGAGGGGACAAAAAACAATCAGAGATAAAAGTCCGTTCAGGAGTCGTCTTCACACTGCACTTTGTTCAGTTTGGTCAGTAACTTTTTTAGTCTAAACGTCTCCTGCTCCGTAAAAACCCCCTCCCTCCGCAAGTGTTTGACGTCCCGTATAAACTGTACACTGTCTGGGAAGTGTTCCTCCACCCTCACACCCTTCTGTCCTTTAGTAACCCGTAAAAACTTTCTAATTTCTTCAACAGTGTACAGTTGAGGCCTGTTCTCTTCCTGAGAGCACACAGACCATCCCGAGTCAGAGAGAGAGCCCTCACTGTCCGAGTCTCTGTCGTCCACTGTCGTCACATCTTGTTTGGCCTGTTTTTTTCCCTTTCCCTGGCCCCTCTTCTTCCTCTTATGAGGAATTTTAAAAACGGACTCAACCTCCATCAGGTTTACTCCTCCAGCCTCTTGTTCTGCTTCTCGGGCTGGAGCCAGTTCAGAACAGCTGTGCTGCACCCCTCCGTCCCTCTCCTCCACGTAAACACCACCAGAGCCCCCCCCACAAGGCCCCGCCGAAGAGGGCCCCACCTCGGCCGACACGGCCTCGGCAGCCACCCTAACAGCAGGCCCCACCGAAGATGACCCTACCACAGCCGACGCGGCCCCAGCAGCCACCCCAGCAGCAGGCCCCGCCGAAGAGGGCTCCACCGCGTCCGACGCGGCCCCGGCAGTCACCCCAACCGCAGGCCCCGCCGAAGAGGCCTCCACCGCGGCCACCGCGGCCCCGGGAGACACCCCATCAGCAGGCCCCGCCGAAGAGGGCTCCACCACGGCCGACGCGGCCCCAGCTTCCACCCCAACAGCAGGCTCCGCCGAAGAGGGCCCCACCACGGCCGACCCGACCCCGGCAGCCACCCCCACAGAGGGCTCCGCCAAAGATGGCTCCACCACGGCCCCGGCAGCCACCCCAACAGAGGGCCCTACTGAAGAGGGCTCCACCACCGCCAGCGCGGCCCCAGCAGCCACCCCAGCAACGTCGGACCCTACGGAAGAGGTCTCCACCACGGCCAACGGGGCCCCGGCAGCCCCCCCAACAGCAGGCCCCGCTGATGAGTGCTCCACCACAACAGCGGACCCCACCGAAGAGGGCTCCACCACGGCCAACGCAGCCCCGGCAGCCCCCCTAACAGAGGTCCCCGCCGAAGAGCGCTTCGCTGCGGCCAACGCGGCCCCGGCAGCCACCCCAACAGAGGGCCCCCCTGAAAAAGGCTCCACCGTGGCCAGCACGTCCCCGGCAGCCACCCCAACAGCGGACCCCCCCGGTGGTGACATTTTACTGTTCGGGGTCCGTGCAGCCGGCCAAGCAGCAGTCGCAGGGGGGACGACCACCGCAGGCACAGCCACTACAGGCCCCGACCGCTCAGTACCCCCTGTCCCCTCAGTACCTGTATTAACTCGTCCAGGGCAGTCACGAATAAGATGTCCGACCTGTTTACACCCAAAACACTTCATACTATTTTCAGTCGAAGCAAACACTGTATAAACATAACCATCAACTTTAAACTTCAGGACTAAGTCCAAACTTTCAGCTCCTCCATTCAACACCATGAAAACAGATCTTCTGAAAGACACCAAGTGTTTAAGTAAGGGCGACTTACAAGTTATGAGGATCTTCTTGATCGGGGAGACGAGCTTCCCAAAGCGGGAAAGCTCCTGAGCGATGTGTTCATCTTTAATGAAGGGAGGGACGTTGGACAAAATAATCCTTTTGGACGGGGTACTCAGGGGCAGCACAGGCGTGAACTGGTCATTAATAACTAACCCTTTTTCCACCAAAACAGCCGCGAAATGCTCATTAACCAAAAACAAAACAAACGCGTTGCTCATTTTCGAGATGGAAACCATGTTCTCGTGGCCGACGACATCTACCGCCGCCGTACCACACTCTTCCATACTCGCCCGGCACTCCACCTTCACCGCGTGCCGGCGGGTCAGACTCTCACACAACAGGGTGTGGGAGGACGCCATGCTTCCGCCAAACGCCGACAGCAGACTCCCCCACAGGCCCTAGCTCCACAAACACACTACCAAACACACCTCACACACTCACACTCACACAAACTTCAGAAAAATCTGAAATAAACGCACACGCACAAAAAAATTGGCAAAAAAACGCCAACCGCTCTCAATCACAACGCTCCGCTCACTCCAACGCTCACGCTCGCGCATGCGCACAGAGAGAGAGAGAGAGAGAGAGAGAGAGAGAGAGAGAGAGAGAGAGAGAGGAGAGGTGAAGTGTGCTGGGCGAGTGAGATGGAGGCGTCGGTTCAGGGCTCGTTTTGAAGAGTCCTCCACCTTCTCTGGGAATAATCCTCATCTCCACCGTGGAGAGAGAGAGTGAGAGAGAGAGAGAGAGAGAGAGAGAGAGAGAGAGAGAGAGAGAGAGAGAGAGAGAGAGAGAGAGAGAGAGAGAGAGAGAGACTCTCCACTGGGGAGAGACAGAGAGAAACGTACTCTCAGCTGCATTAGAACTAGGACAAATTGATTGCACTGGGTAGTGTGTGTGCACGTGTGTTTTATATGGAGATACATATGATGGACACTGCTCGGTGTAAACAGGTCAATTATGGCACACTGTTTAATTAGGTTTAATTTATATTAACCTGGCAACCCGCATGAGCTTTGCATCTGGGGACAGTTCACTCCAATGTTTTGAATGTGGTGTGCAGTACCACTTAAATACTTGCTGTCAGGATTACAGACTGCTCCTTTAATACTACACAACAGTCACCGTAAAATACAGAAAGAACAGGAGAATGTTTGAATGTTATACTTATACACAGACACTTTAAAACTTATTTCTACAGCTAATTGTTTGTAATGAAGTGGATACTGATTTGAGTAACATCCTCAGAGGGTGGAATAATAATTTAATTCCTGTATTGATTAATCGATCGGTTTATTGATTCTGGCAACCGAACCTTTCAAGGGCATCTCCAGCTGCTCGTACATGTCAGGCGCCATTAATTTTAAACCCAGACGGCTGTGTCCATCTCGGAGCGTCCAGCCGTTCCCCGGAGGACGACGCAGACAGAGACACTCTCCAATAAATACAGTCCACAGCTCTTCATTTGTTTCACAGCAAGGTCAGACCCTCGAGGACGAAGACAGAGAGAAACAGACACCAGTGAAGACAGATTCGCCCACCACAGCTATCTATTTCACTCAGAAACTGACCAGTCACAGGTAAACATAAAAATGTGTCAGTAGAGGGGTGTGTTTCTGATAAAGTGACCAGTGAGTGTCAGCAGAAGGGGGGTGTTTCTGATAAAGTGGCCAGTGAGTGTCAGCAAAAGGGGGGTGTTTCTGATAAAGTGGCCAGTGAGTGTCAGCAGAAGGGGGGTGTTTCTGATAAAGTGGCCAGTGAGTGTCAGTAGAGGGGGTTGTTTCTGATAAAGTGGCCAGTGAGTGTCAGCAGAAGGGGGGTGTTTCTGATAAAGTGGCCAGTGAGTGTCAGCAAAAGGGGGGTGTTTCTGATAAAGTGGCCAGTGAGTGTCAGCAGAAGGGGGGTGTTTCTGATAAAGTGGCCAGTGAGTGTCAGTAGAGGGGGTTGTTTCTGATAAAGTGGCCAGTGAGTGTCAGCAGAAGGGGGGTGTTTCTGATAAAGTGGCCAGTGAGTGTCAGTAGAGGTGAGGTGTTACTGATAATGTGGACAGTGAGTGTCAGTAGAGGTGAGGTGTTACTGATAATGTGGACAGTGAGTGTCAGTAGAAGGGGGGTGTTTCTGATAAAGTGGCCAGTGAGTGTCAGTAGAGGGGGTTGTTTCTGATAAAGTGGACAGTGAGTGTCAGTAGAGGGGGTGTGTTTCTGATAAAGTGGCCAGTGAGTGTCAGTAGAAGGGGGGTGTTTCTGATAAAGTGGCCAGTGAGTGTCAGTAGAGGTGGGGTGTTACTGATAATGTGGACAGTGAGTGTCAGTAGAGGGGGGGTGTTTCTGATAAAGTGGCCAGTGAGTGTCAGCAGAAGGGGGGTGTTTCTGATAAAGTGGCCAGTGAGTGTCAGTAGAGGTGAGGTGTTACTGATAAAGTGGACAGTGAGTGTCAGTAGAGGGGGGGTGTTTCTGATAAAGTGGCCAGTGAGTGTCAGCAGAAGGGGGGTGTTTCTGATAAAGTGGCCAGTGAGTGTCAGCAGAAGGGGGGTGTTTCTGATAAAGTGGCCAGTGAGTGTCAGTAGAGGTGGGGTGTTACTGATAATGTGGACAGTGAGTGTCAGTAGAGGGGGGGTGTTTCTGATAAAGTGGCCAGTGAGTGTCAGCAGAAGGGGGGTGTTTCTGATAAAGTGGCCAGTGAGTGTCAGTAGAGGTGAGGTGTTACTGATAAAGTGGACAGTGAGTGTCAGTAGAGGGGGGGTGTTTCTGATAAAGTGGCCAGTGAGTGTCAGCAGAAGGGGGGTGTTTCTGATAAAGTGGACAGTGAGTGTCAGTAGAGGGGGGGTGTTTCTGATAAAGTGGCCAGTGAGTGTCAGCAGAAGGGGGGTGTTTCTGATAAAGTGGACAGTGAGTGTCAGTAGAGGGGGGGTGTTTCTGATAAAGTGGCCAGTGAGTGTCAGTAGGTGGGGGGGTGTTTCTGATAAAGTGGCCAGTGAGTGTCAGTAGAGGTGAGGTGTTACTGATAAAGTGGACAGTGAGTGTCAGTAGAGGTGGGGTGTTACTGATAAAGTGGACAGTGAGTGTCAGTAGAGGGGGGGTGTTTCTGATAAAGTGGCCAGTGAGTGTCAGTAGAGGTGGGGTGTTACTGATAAAGTGGACAGTGAGTGTCAGTAGAGGGGGGGTGTTTCTGATAAAGTGGAAAGTGAGTGTCAGCAGAAGGGGGGTGTTTCTGATAAAGTGGCCAGTGAGTGTCAGTAGAGGTGGGGTGTTTCTGATAATGTGGACAGTGAGTGTCAGTAGAAGGGGGTGTTTCTGATAAAGTGGCCAGTGAGTGTCAGTAGAAGGGGGGTGTTTCTGATAATGTGGACAGTGAGTGTCAGTAGAAGGGGGGTGTTTCTGATAAAGTGGCCAGTGAGTGTCAGTAGAAGGGGGGTGTTTTTGATAAAGTGGCCAGTGAGTGTCATTAGAGGGGGGTGTTTCTGATAAAGTGGCCAGTGAGTGTCAGTAGAAGGGGGGTGTTTCTGATAAAGTGGCCAATGAGTGTCATGGCTGTTTCTAAAGAAGTGAGCAGTGCTGCCTCTGGGAATTACGCGTGTATTTGTAATAATGAGCAGCAAGGTGGCAGCAGACAGACAGACACACACACAAACACACACTGACCCCAAATCAAATCACTGCAGAGATCTGATCATAGAGATAATTGGATTTGCGAATTGTGAGAGGATTTTTAGCCAAACCTTTTCATCCTCTGATTAAACCAGGCTGGAGCTTGAGATTTGCAGCCTCAGAAGTGTGTGATCAGAGGTGGGTCCTGAATCCCATCTGCATGGATATCACTCACTCACTTATATAGTCACCTATATACTCACTCACTCACCCCGTAACTAATTACTCAGTCACTTCTTCCAGGAGACCCCCACACATTCATCCTCATGAATGAATGACTGTTCCCAAGTGTCTTGCAGATGTTCTGCTCCAGCAAATGTGAGACAGGTTGAGAGCGCTGATCCAGAGCACTGTTCCTGCTCCCACCTAAACCACCCACCAGTGTTCCCCGAAGACCTGTAGGTGGAGCTTCAGGTGCAGCAAGATAAATATAACATTCCTCTGCACACACACTCCCCCCTGAAAACAAGGTGCCTAAATCAACACTCTCAGTTAAGACTGTGTGGAATGGTTGATTAATCTAAAGTCGACCCTACTTTATTCAGTTTATCTCTGACTCCTGAAGGACCTCGTAATTCTGAGGGTCCAGTGATATCTTGGTGGAAATTTGTGTTCCTCCCGCCACGGTGAGAAGAACTGAGAAGGCTGTGGAGCTATTAAAGATGATGTTCCTGATTTTAATCTAAAACACTTTTTATAAAATTCAAAGGATGTTTCCACATCATTTGCTGCTCTCTGCTTTGTTTGCGCTGGAAAAAGCACAGGTGTTTGTATGTAGCCCTGGCTCTATGGGAAACTAAGTGTCATGCTCCGAACAGGCTCAGGCATATCTCTCTCCCTCTCTCTCTCTCTCTCTCTCTCTCTCTCTCTCTCTCTCTCTCTCTCTCTCTCTCTCTCTCTCTCTCTCATTATCTGGAGGTGTTTGGACAATGGACAAACTCCGAAGGTTGAAAAGCACCAACCGAGCTGAGGATGTTGCTCTATTCCTACTCCATAGGGGGGTAACACTGACTTATTTTTGCTGTTACAGTTACATTACCTAAGGTGGAACTGACTCTAAATTCAGGAGAGCGCTAACTGCATGAAAGTAACAGCTACATCATATTCGTATGAATTTGTAAATGATCTCTGACTCTCAGCAGCTGCACCAGATATTTTATTATAACCTGTGTCATCTTGGTTTTACATCAATAAATCAACAAGCTTTACATTTCAGACACTGAAACGGGACGGAATGTCGCCGGAAGCTCAGACTCCAACCTGTCACTTCAGATCGGGATCCGAATGGAAATATAACTACCAAGCTATGTGTGTAGCTGTGTAATTACAATGTCCTAGCATTTCAAACCAACTAGGTCTAGGCGTCTTCGGGTCAACTGAGACGTCCCGGCAGTGTCCCTGGATATACGAGGTTTTGCTCTCAACACAAAAGAGAGAGAGACACATAGAAGTCAGGAAGTCTCTGGGGAACTCTTGATGGTCGAGGGAAGTCTAGAGCCGTCTTTGTTTACTTAACTCCAGCTGTGAAAAGCTCGGGGACCTGAGGCACAACTGTCCATCCTCTGTCACGATCATATTTCATCATCCCTGCATTCCCTGGCTGTCATCCTTTATTCCCTTTCTTCTCTTCATCACTGCTGGGAGAAGAGGTCCCCCAAGGCTCCGCTGTGGAAGATGGAGCTGGAGATAGATGCTTTACTATTAGTTCTGAGAATTCAAACTTGTACCCATCGATAACAACAGCTTGTGGGAGGTACAGATGTACAGGACACACATGAAGACACTGAGGATGTAGACTGGACCACATCTGGACCTCTGTTCAACACCTGGAACAATCCACCTGTAAGAGTGGGTTTTGTGCTACGATGAGTATGGACCCACTGCTTCCTCAATCTGCTGAAGGATAGTTTCAAGCATGTGGTTTTCTTTATCAATTTCTCCATTATAGGGAAAAACATATTGCCCCCTACACTTCCTGTAGTGTATTACACTCTGTCACAATGACTGTGTAGATCACATGAACATTATAGAGCATTATATTGCCCCCTACTCTTCCTGAAGTGTATTACACTCTCTCTGAACAACCGTGAGGATCTTATGAACATTATAGAGGGTTATATCGCCCCCTACTCTTCCTGTAGTGTATTACACTCTGTCAGAACGAATGTGTGGATCATATGAACATTATGGAGGGTTATATCACCCCCTACTCTTCCTATAGTGTATTACACTCTGTCAGAATGAATGTGTGGATCATATGAACATTATAGAGGGTTATATCGCCCCCTACTCTTCCTGTAGTGTATTACACTCTGTCAGAATGAATGTATGGATCTTATGAACATTATAGAGTGTTATAACGCCCCCTACTCTTCCTGTAGTGTATTACACATGTGGATGATGTGAACATTATACAGCGCCATTTAGATTGAACAGTATAAGCAATATTGCACCCTACATTGCCTGTATTACATTACAGCCTCTCAGTATGTTTTCATTAAAATGTATAAACTTTATAGATCAGCAGTAGCTTAAACAATAAAAACATTATCGCCCCCTGCACTTCTGGTGTTGTATTACAATCTGTCGGACTGAATGTATGGATCAGGTGAATAATGTAGAACAATATGGGGGCTTTAATGTAGTGTATTACAATTTGTCACAGTGACTTCATTGAATTATATAAACACTATTGAGCATATTTAATGGAAGCAAAAGAAGCCATATTGCCCCCTACAGTTCTGGTGGTGTTTTACCATCTGTATGGATGATTGTGCGAATTACGTGATCATTATAGAACAATACAGGAGCAAATATTAATTTATAAAAAGCAGTATCTCGCCTACACTCCCTGTGGTGTATTAGAGAAAGACTTTGTAGAACTGTATAAACAAGATCATTTGGAATACAAAGAATAGAAGCCATATCACCCCCTACACTTCAGGGGGAGTATTACAATCTGTTGGAATGACCATGTGGATCTCCTGATCATTATACAGCGCAGAAAAATGGAAGTAATATCACCCCCTACACTTCTGGTGGTGTATTACAATCTGTCAGAATGATTGCATGAACATGAAATAGCATTGAAAAACTTGTTTGCCTGTGAATAAGTTAAAGCAAGTGCATTCCTAATAATGGACATCATTTACAACTTGTGGCCAGAGCTGCAGTCTGGGCCAGGTCAGCGCTGCCTGGAGAACAGGTTCCTGAAGGCGCTGTTGTAGTTTTTGTTGAAGGCTGTGTAGATGAGAGGGTTGAAGAAGGAGTTGGAGTATCCGAGCCACAGGAAGACGCTCTTCCAGGCTGGGGGAATGTCACAGGAACAGAGCGGAGTGATGAGCTCGGCCAGGAAGAAGGGGATCCAGCAGAGGACGAAAACCCCGATCAGAATTCCCACCATCAGCGCAGCTCTCCTCTCCTTCTGCTCCCGCCACGTCTCGCCCTCCGTCTGGAAGGAGACTGCTGTGTGCCGCACGGTGAAGGCCATCTGAGGCTGCTGTCCGGCCTCCTTCACCTGGAAGAGCAACAGAGAGAGGGATAGTGTTCAGTCAGTTTCCATTCTGGTTTCCACTTGCCCTCGCCCACTCAGTAGTGTTTAGCACCTACAAGTGACCACTCAGAGTATGGGGCAAGGACGAACAGGTTTTTTCAGTCTGAAGACACTCACCCTCCACAACAAATACAAACATGAACCCCACTGAATCGACTTCCTCTGTGATTTGAACATCACGTTTCCTACCGATTACTTTCAATGAGTAATCACCAGATGATCCAGATGATTTTAATCTGGTTTACAATCAAAAATGGCCTTGACTGACGTTGTTTTCACCGTGGTTACAAAAATTGTCTCATTTCACAGTACATTCTGAAGTGGACATCAGTGTTCACTCGTTCCCTCACTCCTCTGAGGGCTCATCTAACACACTTCAGTTCTTACATAAATGCAACAACCCTTAAGATGGTGCCAGGGACTCCCTCGAGGGGAAGTGGGTGAGGGCGCGTTAAAACCAGAAATGAAACAGGGGGTTGGTGTATGGAATTTGAAAAACAAGGCAACATTTACAGACCATACTTTGATGAAGCTCAGGAGATATTTCAGCAGACACTTTCTAACACAATAAACAGAGAGACAGCGGTCAGCTGGATGTAACCATGGGAACCAGGCAGACGTCTAACCCATGTTCAAACACTGTGACGGTCAGCAGAGGACCTCGCCTTTCTCAAGTGGTGACTTTAAAGGATGGAATTTTCTTTCATAACATTTCTATTGAGAAATCTTCACATGCTGTGTTTACATTAGGATATTTTGACCAACCATCCCTGTTCTCTGTGTTTGTGTGTGTGTGTGTGTGTGTGTGTGTGTGTGAGAGAGAGAGAGAGAGAGAGAGAGAGAGAGAGAGAGAGAGAGAGAGAAAGAGAGGTCTGAATTTCTCTGAATGTGTCCAGGACAAAAAGAAAAAGACATTAAAATTCAGCCGCTGACATTTTGCTCCTTCCTGTCATTGGGGTCACTGATAATGACGTCCCCTAGAGGTACACCAGACACAGCCAATAGGAAGGAGGCTCTGGGGAAACCCAAGGCCTGCTGGAGGGATTATATTACCCAAGTGGTCTGGGAACGCCTGTGGATCCTTGGGAGGAGCTAGAAGACACTGGATGATGTGACTGTGATTTTAGTCCTGTCCGAATACAGCAGAATTAAACCTAGGGTAAATGAATTATGCATTAATCATGATCCACCACCCCTATCATACCTGCTTTGTGGGGGTCCTGAGTGCTGAAGAACAGGGGGAACGGGGGGGTAATAATGTATGCAGAGCAACAACTGGACTACAGGCCTTGGGGAATCAGAATCCGATTCAAACTGGAAGCACCCTTACAGGCTTGGGTTAAACCCAATACAGTATGCACCGATGTCTGTCCAGCCCTGTACTGGACAGTGAAGTCCATCGGTAGTTGTTCATGGTCTCTTTTACTTCAGGATGGAACAGAGAGACCGGTCATCTGGACTTCACCATGGAAACAAGGACATATGATAACAGACAACAGAGATACTCCAAATTTTGAAAAGTATGAAACGAGATGAGGATGTTGCTCTTTTCCTACTCCATAGGTGGGTAATATTTACTTAGTTTTGCTTTTTCCTGTCACCTAAGGTGGAAATGTCTCCAAACTCAGGAGAAGGCTAATTGCATTAGCGAAAGACCTACAAAACTAAACACCTCGAGTTACACATAAGTTTCTGTGGGAATTCAAACAGTGAATAAACATTTACAGACAATTTACAATTCAGACACCAACAAGATACAGTCGCTTCTTACTCACACACACCACTCCACCTTAAAAGACGCAGAGATCCAGAATGTAAACAAACGAGAGAGAACAGTGTTTTTCCACAATCCTAGATATACCTTTTAAACTCTGAAATAAAACTTACGCCCTTGTCCTTACTTTCAAGTCTAAGTAGCGACTAATACGAACATGTACGCATGTAAGCTCGTCTCCAGGGTGTTTGGTCTTTCTCCTCCGTCTTCTCTGATTAGTGAAGAGGAGGGTGATTTAGACAGAGGTGTTTGAGTGTGAGAGCGCATTAGAACCTGCATGCAGATGAGCTCCCGTCCTGAGAGTCCTCCGAGCTTCAGAGAAGTCTTTAGTGTCCTCCTGCTGTTGGGTGTTTATCTCCAGCTGCATCTCGCTGGTGGTTTGTAACTGTATCGCTATGAGCCCACTTTCTTAGCTCTAAATACTTTTGGCAGAAGGAAAAACGCACTGTTTCTAATCCCTTGGAGCTCACAGTTCAGTTTTTGTTAAGTTTAGGTTTAGGGTTAGGGTTAGGTTTAGGGGAAGCCTGAAGGTTGATTTTATTTACAATGGGTTTCCAGAAATTTATGTGAGCTCCCACATATTTATTTAGAACACATTCTACAGGTGGCAATTATATTTAGTACACATTGTACAAATACTGGGAACAGCTTTTTAGCACAAAAAAATACACATGAATTCCCCCTGAGACAAGGCTGAAATGACAGGCTTGTGTGTTTGTTGCAGTAAAGATCTAACACTCCACCTTCCCCACACAGTGACACCAGACTGTGACAATATTTTAAATCTAAAAAACTGATCCTCTTTCACACTCACTGCTTAATCTCCACACAGTATTTTTATCTGAGGGGATAAATTTAGACTCCAGCTTCGCTATGCTGCAGGTTTAAAGTTCACTGATAGAAGAGCTCTGAGGTTAAGGGTAGGTAAACAAATTAGCGAAATGTATTAGCATAACAAACCACATTCAAATCACACTCTTCTTAACCCTCGCACTGCTGCACTAAAGAATCATACTCTGAAACCTGGGGCTAAAACTATGTGCAGAATAAGAAAAACAGGGAGCGGCCCATTTTGGAGCAATACTTTGGAGCATGAGTGTGTGAGGCAGTTATAAGTTCTGCAAGGTGCTTTCCAGAACTGAAGTTCATTCACTTGTTCATTCATTAGGGTGTGTCTGAAACCCACCCCCTTCTGGGCAGAAGGCACGAATACCTCCTGGATAGAGCATCACACATTCAGCCAGTCACTCACAAACTCACCCAGTCACTCACAGAGTCACCCCATCACTCACTCACAACTATGGACAGTTTCAAACACTCACCCAGTCAGTCACATTGTGCCTCACACACACACCCACAAACACAGCCCTGTTAACAGTTTCACACACACACTCACCCAGTCACCTGTGGACAGTTTCACACACTCACCCAGTCACTCACACAGTCGCTCACTCACAGTCACTTACTCACAACTGTGGACAGTTTCACACACTCACCCAGTCACTCACACTGTGACACACACACACACACACACACACACACAGCCTGTTGACAGTTTCACACACTCACGCAGTCACTCACACTGTGACACACACACACACAAACACACACACACACACAGCCTGTTGACAGTTTCACACACTCACCCAGTCACTCACACTGTGACACACACACACACAAACACACAGCCTGTTGACAGTTTCACACACTCACCCAGTCACTCACTCACACACACTCACCCAGTCACTCACTCACACTGACCCAGTCACCTGTTGACAGTGAGAAAGTAGCAAAAGAAACAAAAGAAAATCACGCAGCATAATGTAGGAAACAGTCCGTGTGTAATGGAGGGAAGGTTCTGAAGTGTCTCAGACCTGGAAATAATGAAAGAATGGTGGAGGAAATGGTCAGGAGATGCCCGGACTGGAAAAAGCTTTTTGTACCAGACAGATAAAAGGGTTTTGAGTTTCTTGGAGGGAGGGGTAAGTCTCTATCTGCAAGGTTCAGCTTTTCCTTCGGGTCTTTGGAGACTATTTCTTCTCACTGCGAAAGCAAGCTTGGATTCGCCACAGCTCCAGCGGCCACTCAGTCCGTTCCTAAGATAACGAGCCTCCAAACGTAAAAACACATCGCCCTGACATTCAGCCGAGCAGCACAAGGCTGAGAGAAGTGTCCACAGCAGTAAAACACTTCTGTAACACTGTCTGCTTCACAGCTGTCCAGGTCAAACGTGTACAGACACTGAGGTGGTGTTGGTGTGTTAGTGTGTGTTGTGCTGGTGTGAGTGGATCAGACACAGCAGTGCTGCTGGAGTTTTTAAACCCTGTGTCCACTCACTGTCCACTCTGTGAGACACTCCTCCCTCGTTGGTCCACCTTGTAGATGTAAAGTCAGAGACAGTAGCTCATCTGTCGCTGCACAGTGTGTGTTGTAGTCCCTACGTGTCCGAAACCCCTTGGACGTCCAGATAACAAAGGATTACATGATTCCAATCTGCCATCATCACGGGACATGAAAAGTGTTTACTAAGCACTAAGCCTCGTATGCTAATGATCTCTGTACTAGCACGCCGCTCATGTTCACGTGTCCCCTCATTATTCATGAGCACGTGTCCAGCGTTGTCAAACTACAAGCCTCCAAACGTGCGATGCTACAGACACGAGTCCTTGGACGCCCAGAGTTCCTGTGAAACTCAGAGCATTAACCTTCTTCAAATCTAATGTTCTGGGAGGATTTAGACATAATGTGGGAACACTGCTGTGAGGATTTGATGGCGTATACTCTACTGTGATTATTAATATATTATTTAATAGATTTTTATGTTCTCAATAAGTGTTTGTATAAAGTTATATATAATTATATTAATCACAAAAAAACACAGCTCCAGGGACCTGAAGATTGTGGGTTCAAGGCCTGCTCCGGGTGACTGTCTGTGAGGAGTGTGGTGTGTTCTCCCTGTGTCTGCGTGGGTTTCCTCCAGGTGACTGTCTGTGAGGAGTGTGGTGTGTTCTCCCTGTGTCTGCGTGGGTTTCCTCCAGGTGATTGTCTGTGAGGAGTGTGGTGTGTTCTCCCTGTGTCTATGTGGGTTTCCTCCGGGTGACTGTCTGTGAGGAGTGTGGTGTGTTCTCCCTGTGTCTGCGTGGGTTTCCTCCAGGTGATTGTCTGTGAGGAGTGTCGTGTGTTCTCCCTGTGTCTATGTGGGTTTCCTCCGGGTGACTGTCTGTGAGGAGTGTGGTGTGTTCTCCCTGTGTCTGCGTGTGTTTCCTCAGGGTGACTGTCTGTGAGGAGTGTGGTGTGTGCTCCCTGTGTCTGCGTGGGTTTCCTCCAGGTGATTGTCTGTGAGAAGTGTGGTGTGTTCTCCCTGTGTCTGCGTGGGTTTTCTCCGGGTGACTGTCTGTGAGGAGTGTGGTGTGTTCTCCCTGTGTCTATGTGGGTTTCCTCCAGGTGACTGTCTGTGAAGAGTGTGGTGTGTTCTCCCTGTGTATGCGTGGGGTTCCTCCAGGTGACTGTCTGTGAGGAGTGTGGTGTGTTCTCCCTGTGTCTGCATGGGTTTCCTCCAGGTGACTGTCTGTGAGGAGTGTGGTGTGTTCTCCCTGTGTCTGCGTGGGTTTCCTCCAGGTGATTGTCTGTGAGGAGTGTGGTGTGTTCTCCCTGTGTCTGCGTGGGTTTCCTCCAGGTGATTGTCTGTGAGGAGTGTGGTGTGTTCTCCCTGTGTCTGCGTGGGTTTTCTCCGGGTGACTGTCTGTGAGGAGTGTGGTGTATTCTCCCTGTGTCTGCGTGGGTTTCCTCTGGGTGACTGTCTGTGAGGAGCTCCTGTTTCCTTCCACACTCCAAAAACACACGTTGGTAGGTGGATTGGAGACTCAAAAGTGTCCGTAGATGTGAGTGAATGTGTGAATGTGTGTCGAACTGCATGAACTGGATAAGGGATACAGACAGCAAATGAAATTAGAGAGGTGTAGTTTGGAAGATTAGTTCTGGTATCTTAGCACTGACATTAGTCTCATGTGCAGCTGCTCCAGAGCTAGGAATAATTACACAAACTGTGCACCACAACATGCAGCTGAAGATGTTTACAGCTCTGGTTTAACTGCAGCACTATGGGCGTCCCAGGAGAGTTTACTACAGGAGAGAAAGAGTGAGCTAATCCCAGGCGTGAAGCATGGTGGCGGATGTATTTCAGTTGCATTCACAGCTAATCCCAGTCAGGCCTTTGAGAAGCACGGCGTCTTTGTGTGCGGATTTCCATTCGTTAATTCAAATTAGGGGCTCCCATCTTAATTCTAGGCTAACTTCAATATATGGATAAGACTTCTTAAACCTGCCGGCGTCCCAGGGGACCATGCAAATCACTGCTTAGCGGATGTCTGCAGCTAATTGCTGCACAGAAATTTCACAGAGTAGAGTAGCCACACTGATTTATGGCTTCCACCTTAAAATACAGGGCTACTTCATTAATTAGCAATGGGCACTGAAGATGTGTACAGATGTGGTTCTAATACCAAACAGTGAATAAGAACCTACAGACAAGTTAAACTTAAGCCATATACTCAACACACTATTCCACCTTAAAATATGTGGAGCTTCTGAATATAAACAATCTAGAAAGAACACTGCACCCACTTTGGCGCCCAGGGAGCAGTTTGTGGCCTTAGTGCCTTGCTCAAGGGCACTTCAACTGCGAATTTTCCCTTGGAACTGAAGCGGTGAGCACTTGGCTTTAAGCCCGTTTCTCTAACCTCAAAGACACGGCTGGCCTCAGGAAAACCATGTTGGAGAACGAGCTGGACATTGGAGAAAATGTCTACCGTGACAATCAGAGAGAGAGAGTGCACTGCCCTTCAGCTGAGTATTGATCTGTTACTTGGTTTGCACTTGGATTTCAGATTTAATTAATTCACTCATTCATCATATGTAACCCTTATCCAGTTCAGGGTCGCGGTGGGTCCAGAGTCTACCTGGAATCACTGGGTGCAATGTAGGAACACACTCTGGAGTGGGCACCAGTCCTTCACAGGGGGACACACACTCACACATTCACTGACACACTCACACCTTTGAGTCTCCAATCCACCTACTATCGTGTGTTTTTGGACTGTGGGAGGAAACCAGAGCACTCGGAGGAAACCCACGCGGAAACAAGGAGAACACACCACACTCCTCACAGACAGTCTCCCAAAGCCGGACTTGAACCCACAACCTCCAAGATCCTGGAGCTGTGACAGAGACACTACATTTAAATTACAAAGACAAAGACCTGAGTGCTACAGCAGTGTTAATTTATGCGCTTACTATATTAGAGCTTTGCTAATGTTCAGCAGATCGTCATCACCCCTATCCTCTCCTTCTCTCCTCCTCTGTCTATTTCTGTCTCTCTCATTCACTTCCCCTCATCTCTCTCTCTTTCTCTCTCTGTTCCTGAACTGTACCCCACCTCTGCGCCGCTGTAATGAGGATCTGAAGCAACAGGCTGTTTCCAGCGGTGCCTTTAAAAATGCACTCTAAAAAACAGACTAGCAGCGTCAAACCCCAGGGGAAAAGTAGCACACGCAGATGAAGCGTGTGACTGTAAGCTATAAATACATCAGGAACATATCTATGCACAGTGTAAAGATTAGCAGTACGTGGGTCTGTTGTCATAGTAACCTTGAACCGTACCGAAACAGAGTCCATCCCGGGGGCGTTTTTAGACGACTTGCTGAACCGGGGCACACTGATACACCCCTCTCAAATGTGCATCCAGAAAAAAGCACTAAACACTAAACAGAAGAAGTGAATTAACACTAAAGTGGTGGTCACTTTTTATTTATAGAGCACCTTTTCATTCACAACGGCTTCACAAAACATTCACGAGCGTCCCTTAAACAGCATGCAGCTGCAAGTCCTTCCTCCAGGAAAAGCAGCCGGATTTCTCCCAACTCCCCGAGCCGTCCTGCTGAGCTGTGGAATAATTGGCTTCTGCTCCGTTCAGCAGGACATCTCCACCTTCACCTCCTCTCTGATCTGAATTAGAACAGCACTGAGGACACAGCATGGACAGGGACAACTAAAGACTTAGGGTGTCTTCATTAAGAGACCACCAGACAACAACATGTTGTCAACAGGAGCCGAACCAAACGTCCGGAAGCCAGAAACAAATCAACTGAATCTAAGAAGGTCCAAAATAAATCCAAAGCTAAATAAATAAAATGAAATAAATAAAGCTAAAGCTGGATTTCATCGGCCACTGATCCAAGGAGCATTTGAACCTCTTCAAAAGACCACAGCGTAATTTTACCAGATTTACCTGGTGGAGGAGGGGAACAGACTAAGTAAAGTTGAGGGACCATGCAGTGGAAAAGCACCATTAGAAAGGTTGGGGGTTCTGTAGTAATAACCCCGTAGTTTTTATGGTGCACCCTAGTGGCTGCAGGACACTGAAATGACCTGCTCAAGAGACATAGCTGAAAGCACGGGCCTGTTTTCCGAGTCTGTGAAATATTCAGGCTCCTGTTTTACTCCGTCAGCTTCACACTTTCGCACCATCCTTTGTTATTCCGGTGAGCCGAGCGGAAAGACGGGATTACGTGTGGGAAATGAATCTTCCATGAAACCCAGAGAGGAGCTCATGCTTGGAGGTGGATCCCAGCGATTAAGGTGGAGTGATTTGCATGAGACAGTTCTGAAAGAACAACTATTTATCTTAACTTTTCTCTTAAAGGGGAGATTGTGGAGAAAGTGGTGTCCATAACTATTGGGACGTGGCGTGTGTTCCAGAACGTTGTCTTGGATTCTGCCCGGAGCGTGGGGAGTATTTTCAGCTGCTGCTGCTGTGCTTTTTATTCCATTCCTTTATTTCTGTGGCAGGTTTGTCCGCTGGAGGCCAGAGGAGCTGGAGCAAGTGACACTTTGTAAAAAATCCAGTGGTGCGTGAATCGGCAGCCAGCCGTCTCCTGTCTCTGACCTCTAAAGGTGTCCAGAAAAAGAAGGAGAGACCATCTGGGCTTCTGACAGCAACACAGACCTGAGACGCAACTCCCAGGTCCGAATCTTTGAGCATCGTCTCCATATGTTCCTTTAATGGCGCTGCATTTAAATGACTCCAGGCCATAATCTTCATTACTGGGTCATCCCCTCCTTCTTTCTCTCTCTCTCTCTCTCTCTCTCTCTCTCTCTCTCTGGTCAGGACTCGAGAGAACAGATGAAAGCTGGTAAAACACATTACCATAATCCATTTATGAAATTCATTCGCAGCATTTACTGTGGAGTATGGCTCAGACTCAAGCCACATATCTCTCTATCCCCGGGTTCTCAAACTCCGGAAATGACCAGGTGGTCTGTCCCAGGGCTGGATGAACAAGATGCAGTGTATTCCAGTTTGAGTTTAACCATACACATTGTTACTTTAATGTCAGGGATTCATTCGCATTAGAGTTTGTTTTTTGCCATTATAACACCTGCGATGAAAATAGAGGGGGGGTCCTCCACAGAGCAAATAAGCAATACAAATTTGAGGAATATTAACTATAAATAATACCATTATTTACATAGTAAATAAGTAAAAAAAGAATAATTTAAAACCATGAAATCTTATAAAAAAATACTAAACCTAAGGCACAAGACGAGAGACACTGGGAAAGCTACAGTAAAATTGCACAATACTAGGTGTTGCATGGCTTTACCTGGCTGTAACACACTCACATTTATCACAACGCCCAACGGGGGGCGCTGCTCAGTGCTTCAAATCAATGATACGTTCCGAACAGTCACGTGTAGTTGTGCTAGGATTAGTATTCATTAGTATGAATATTTAATGCACAGATTTAATGTTTTGGAGGTGGAGCATCTCATGTCAATTGGCTTGTAACTCACTCATTCATATATTCACTCACTCACATACCTGCACACTTACTCACTCATACATACTCGATAACTCACTCATTCACTCACATGCACACACATTCACTCATTCATACATAGACCCATTCACATACATACTCACATACTCACTCGTTCACATATATACACACCCTCACATACTCACTCACTCATACTCAATAACTCACTCACATGTACACACATTCACTCATTTATATGTAGACCCATTCACATACTCACTTCACTCACTCACTCACGATTAGGAATTCAGTGCTTCACCTCTGGGACACTGTACCTTTGTCTTAGTGCAGATAGTACCTCTGGTGGTGTTCTGAGTGAACGGCTAGAGTTCTTCTCCTTTGCTCTAAACGGATTAAAAGGCGCACAGCGCCACCTAGAGGGAACAGCCGTTCCAGTTTGCTTGTGGAACAGACACACTTTATTAAAGTGATGTTTCCTGTTTTATCGCTCAGGCCTGTGGTGCGAGAGTGGGTCTCAGTGCTGTTTGAAGGCGCTGTATTTCTTTGTGTTGATGTGGAGAGATCTACCACAGCCCTCCCTCCCGCCCCCGTCAATCACAGCCCATTCCTCCAGCTCATTTTCTTCAGCAGCAATGTTTTCCTTTCCAGGCATACACTTCTGATGAGCTGTCAGCGTGGTGGGCTGCTCCTGCAGCTGGGTTCTTCACTTCACTTCCCTTTCTCTTTCTTCCACCTCGCCCTGGAAGCCTGCCTCACGCCGTTGTTACTTCGCATCGTTCCTCGTCCTCCGGCAGGCTCTGAGGAGACGGGGAGGGCTGTGAGCAAACGTCCACAACAGAGTTCTCATCTCTTCAACATCCGAGGACTCTGATGGGCAATCTCGCAGTAACGGGCTGAAGATGAAAGGCCTGTGTGGAGATATCTCTATCTCACCTTGTAGAGAAACTCAATCATAATGGCCGTCATTTTGAATTTGGTTCCTCTGACATCTTTGGGTTTTTTTTTTTCAGACGTCTCAGACACAGAGAAATACGCTGGCCCTGGAACATTGTTGTATTTGAGGTGTGTTGATATTTCTAGTGCTAGTCCTGAGTACAGCCAGAAATTACCCTAGAGCCCAACAAATTGACTTAATTGACTCAAAAGTGTCTGTAGGTGTGAGTGTGTGAGTGAGTGTGTGTCGCCATGTGAAGGACTGGCGTGCCCTCCAGGGTGTGTTCCCACCTTGCGCCCAGTGATTCTGGGTAGGCTTTGGAATGGAGTTGTTAGCAGAGAGAGAGAGAGAGAGAAAGAGCAGGAAGACTGAAGGCATTAACCCACCCCTCCCACACAACAGGGGGCGTTGTAACCAGATCACCAGTGTTACTCACTTCACCTGACAGTGATTTTAATCTTGTGGCTGCATTGATGATGATGAGAATGAAGAGACACAAACAATGGACACTGATTGTTTACGTCAATAACCTCGCTCTGCCGTTACCTTTAGTATTAAAGCAACATTAGGTAAGATTAGTATTAAAGCAACATTTTGTAATGTTTTTTGCTCCTGGGCTCCTCCTACAGTTGCAGAGTGTATTTTTTACAGCACTGTCCTGAAATCAAGGATGAGGGGAAGGGTCTGTGTGGTTTCCTACTCCCTCCAAAAGTTCCATAGTGCAGTTTCTGCAGTGCTGAGCCCAGAGTAGCAATCACAGAGGTTCTGTTCCCCTTATTACAGCTCAGTGGAGCATCACGATTATTTTGAAGTTGTAATTTAAAGGTACATATGTTACATTTACGCCCTGTGAAGGACTGGTGCCCCCTACTGGGTTTGATCCTGCCTTGCGCCCAGTGATTCCAGGTAGGTTCTGGACCCACTGTGACCCTGAAACGAATAAGTGGTTACAGACAATGAATGAATGAATGAATGAATGAATGAATATATTACATTTTGTATTACATTTAGTATTAAAGCAACATTAGGCAATATTTGTATTAATGTAACACTAAATAAGATTTGGTATTTTTGCTCCTGGACTCCCCCTACAGATGCAGAGTGTAATTTACATTTACAGCACTGTCCAGAAATCAAGGAGGAGGAGGAAGTAGTTGTATAGTTTCCTAACCCCTTCAAAAGTTACATAGTGCAGCTTCTGAGGTGCTGAGCCTGAAGTAGCAATGACTCTATATAGAAGGCTCTATTCTCTCTATTACAGCTCAGTGGAGCATCACAGTGATTCTGAAGCTGTTCTGTTAAGGTGAAAATATTACATATGGTTCCTTTAACACAACTTACTGTCGCTGTGAGTGAATGGAAAATGACTGCCACCAGTTTGCACTCCACTCTCACAACCTTGTGATTAGCTTGTACTGCATTAGCCAGCAATCTGCTAATGATCTAATGATCTAATTCCAGCATTCAGGGTCTGTTATTATCCCGTAATCACACGACACACGACTCTGTTTCTTTATTATACAGTAATCCCGCGCAGCCTGTGAATTCCTGTGTTTAATTTGGTGATTACAGGGTGAGCAACCCACCAATTAGCCCTAGGCTTGTTTCAGGAATCCTCTCCCGCTTTATTCCAGGCCGCCGTAATCCACCCCAGTACACATCTCACACCTGTGAGTCAGACGCAGCGCAGAGGTGTGACACGCTTGCGGTGATGCAGTTCACTGGGGATCTGGCAAACCTGCTCCATGCCAAGCCCACTCCCTCCTCAGTTCTCAGAGCTTCCACCACAAGCTCCTCCAGAGCTCAGCGTGTGCTCCACCACAGCTTTAATCATGCTGCCGTCACATGCAGCAGACATAGACACAGCTCTTAAGGACATCTCAGTAATTAAAACACCTCTAGTCTCGGTTTGCGGTTAAGATTTCCACTTAACTGTGTCCTCAGAGATGTTCGATGTCCACTCGCAGTCCTGGGGTTTGCTGGTAATTATTTACCCACCATTAGAATCTCTGACATAAAACTCATTGTGAAATATTTAAATCAACAGTAGGTAGTGTTTTTACATGAAGATTACAACTTCAAAATCATCATGATGCTCCACTGAGCTATAATAAGGGGAACAGCCTCTGTCATTGCTACTCCAGTTGCTTTAATACTAAAGGTAAAAACAGAGGGAGGTCATGTATGTAAACAATCAGTGTCCATTGTTTGTGTCTCTTTGTTTGTCACACATTCACTCACACACTCACACCTACGAACACTTTTGAGTCTCCAATCCAACTACCAACATTTGATTTTGGAGCGTGGGAGGAAATTGGGCCCAGACCCGGTTGTTTGTAGGAATAACACACACACGTGCACTGTTCCTTCAGGAAAACAGTTTTTCAGGTAATGGAACATGTCGTTGACGCTGGAATTGGAAAGTTATCAGATGATTGATTTCATTTCTGAGTCTGTTGTGGCTGCGTTGTTCAATTCCACAGAAGCGTCTGAAGGTATCAGGTTCTACTCCGTGTTGGGAACACGGTGTTCCTTCAGCAGCGATTAAAAGAGTGCAGTGTACGGTCATTTAAAATCCAGAGAGTCCAGCATTCTGCTGATCCATTACTGATATCCTTCAGGTCATATTTTCTTCATATCTTTATCCCCAGCAGAGTCCACACTCTCCAGAGTCCAGAGTCTGGTTTGGACATAATGTCCTCATCCATTTTGCCATGTATTAAGAGATTGTGGGTCAATACCCAATATAAAAGGGGACATACTATGAAAAACCTACTGGCTCAGTGTGAATCTGGAGCCCACCAACCCACACACTGTGAAACAAGACCCTAGTCAGTTTTCTGTGTGCTGCCTAAGTCAGAAAACACAAGATAAAACAAGCCGTTCTGATTCTGCTCCGCTTCTGATGTCAAATGCAGAGAATTGATTGGCCCCGCCCCCTCATCTGAGTCTGTCCAATCACAGCGCTAGACCTGCATTTATGTGAGAGCACAAAGATGAGGTTAAACGTAGCAAAAAAAAAAAAAAAGAGCACAGAGTAAAAACTGAGAAAAATTCTGAACAAAGGAAAAAGAGAACAGAGTGAAAATGGCTAAAATCCAGATCTTCTGCTCCTCACTCCTTAATGTGGTGCGCTCGGAATTGGGGCGAACAGGGAGCAGCTTATTATCATTTAACAGGCGCTGAAAGCGTGCGTTCTGAACAGGTCTGTTTAGACTTTATTCCAAATGAGTGAGAAAAACGGTTTGAATATGCATCAAATCTCAATAATCCGATTTTAATAGGCAGCCACAGAAATAACACATTGTTGTCACATATGAAGAAACAGATTGGATTTGGGCCACTTTTACCTGCAGTGTGAAGCCCTAGAGTGTGAACAGGAGCAGTAGTAGAACCGTCATTTTGGTTAGAAACAGAAAACAACCACAGCAGCAGAAGGAGGAGAACCTGTTACTGAAGGAGTCACTGTAAAACTGAGCTCTCAAAATCTCATAGTGTAATTAATGGGTGTTATGGATGTTTCCACCAAAGTAACAAAGGTATGTATAGTTTAGGCCTCGTAATCCTCTGACTCTCCCATGGTAACAGGACAAGATGCAGATCTTGAGGTGATGTTGTGCAGTGGGTGGAGGAAACAGAGGTGTGGGCTTTTCCATAGGAGCCTGATATTTATGTATTTACATATTTTTAGGTATTTAGAGCTCCATACCTCTAAGCAAGCCTGAAGGACGTTATTTTCCACAGTTTTATTGGAAACATATCAGAGAGCACAGCGACACTCGAGATCAGATGGTCCAATTAAAATGTCCCTGTGTGTGTGTGTGTGTGTGTGTTCCACCCACAGTTAAAATCTCCCACTGAGAGAGTTACTCTGCCAGGTTTGATCATTGCAAAACATTCCTTTCTTTCACCGTCCTTCACCTCTCTCTCTCTCTTTCATCTGGTTTAAGGTTCCCTCTTTCTGTTTCCTTAACAAAAGCATGGACCCAAAATAATTACTGCCATAAAAAGAGGGACCCGTAACAACTGTGCAAAACGCAGACCCCTGTCACACAAACAGCACATACAGCTTTCATCTTTGAGAGAGCAAAAGCAAGGAGAATATCAAGCTCCGCTTTTGCTCACTTCAGATCTGAAAACAGCTGTTCACAGATGTTGGTGTCCACGCTTTCTTCCTGTGAGAATAGAAGATCTGAAAGGGTCTGAAAAGATTTGGAGAAAAAGGAAACAGACACAAAAGAAGAACAGAAGAAGCTGCTGGTGTTTCTCAGCACAGTGGACTGACCTCAACATCGCTGGTGTAAAAAATGTTAAACCAACTACTAACACTAAATTGTGGATACATGGCTCCAGATTTCTTTGAGAGTTGAAGTTGCACTGTGCGATTTTACCCGTACCTAGTCTATGCTCTTGTAATTCACCGACCTGGCCACCAGAGGTCCCTCATCCTCATCCCATTAGTCAGTGTGACCCCCAGTGGCCAAGCATGAGTGCTACAAAACAAAGACAACCACACTAACCCTGGTTTCTGAGGCCCAGAGTCTTGTGCAGATGCTGTAATATAATATAATTATTTTTAATAGTGTTCTTCATATATAATCATTCATTTTAAAAGTTAGTAAACAAAATGAATCTGCCTACTGCATCTTTAATGAATTCTGACTTCCTGATGTGCCAAATAAACCCAAAGATGTGGCTTGTTTTATTCGACTGCACTTTGACTGAGGGGTGTCCTGGATGCTGTGTCTCTTCTTAAACTCTCCTGTATCCACTCTTAATCTCCCTCTGTTTCTCTCTCAGTGCTTAGAACAGTCTCAGCTCTCTCTGGACCAAGCCCTGTTTGACCCAGAGCTGTGGACAGAGGTCATTAGCCCTGAAGCTGAAAAGCTGAGGCTTTTTAAAACTCCTCCTCTCTCTGTAAAATACACTGAGTGACATCAGTCAGTTTCAAACACAACAGAGACAGACACACCACCCCACCCCTCTTCATAACCTTCCTCATATCCCAGAATGTGAGGGATGTAGTGTCTGGTGATGAGATGGAGCGGAGAGGGCAGACTCTACAGGTTCAGAAGATGTCTGAGCCCTATTTCTAAGCTGTATTATGACAAAGAGATTCATACAGACTTCGACAGACATCAAATTGAATGAACACTCACCTCAATTACCTCAGCCATGGGCATGATGGTGTTGGTCTTGCGGGTTCCGATGCGAAACTTGGCCGCTTTGTAGATCTTCCAGTAAACAAAGAGCACCACACAGAGGGGCAGATAGAAAGCCCCGAAGGTAGAGAAGACGGTGTAGGACGGCTCCTGGCTCACCTGGCAGGCCAAGGACTCCTCCGAGTACGTCTCTCCCCAGCCGAAGAGCGGAGACAGAGAAATGACGGAGGACAGGAGCCAGGTCAGTCCGATCATAACGTTGGAGATGCGCTTGCGGGTCTTGAGTGTGTACTCCAGGTGCCGGGTGATGGACCAGTACCTGTCCAGGGCGATCGCTGTCACATTCCAGATGCTGGCCGTGCAGCAGAGCACATCGCAGGAAATCCAAACCTGGCAGAGGATCTTTCCCAGGATCCATTTCCGGCCGTAAAGCTCACGGACAAGACTTAGCGGCATCACCAGCCCGGCCACCATCACATCTGAAATTGCCATGGAAGCTACCAGGTTGTGGGGGACACGATGGAAGGTCCGAACCCTCAAGATGGTCACCAGGACCAGGAGGTTCCACACAAAGGTAGCCACCACCAGCATGGCCAGGAGTGTGAGGGTGAGTACGCTGAATACCGAGAATGGACGGTAGAGATTCCCCGACTCTAGTCCACTGGTAAAATTAGATAAGTGTTGGGTAACATTGAAATGCGGCATTCTTGTGCCTCCTGTTGGTTGCCAAAGTAGGTAGTCTTTGGGTAAAAGGGGTGGCCCAGAAGCTGGAGAGTTGCCAGTTTGAATCCCAGAACAATTTCCGGTTGAGGATTATGTACAAGACTAGGTCATACCCCTACATATGACAAGTGTGTGAATCTTACTTGTTGATTCAGCAAGGTCCATAAGACCAGCTAGTCATGATGCCCTTAGGTAAACCCCAAGCAATGCTGCATGTTCCTGGGCATGTGAAATTGATGAACAACTTCAAAATAAGATTGCAAGGTCTCATACTAGCTTCTATTCTTATTAGTTGATAAGGATAGTGTAAAAGTAAATGATTTTGCAAGGTATGCTATGACAGGTAAGAAACCTGAATCAGCAACTGGAGATTTACCAGGTTGAATCCCTAGACGGTTTGAGCATACTTAGTCGATGATTAGCCCTGAGACCAGGATCCTAGATATGACCAATTTGCAGAAATGCCCTTAGGCATAGCCTCTTACCTCTCTTGCCCCAGGCAGGGCTGCTCCAGCTACACTAGGCTAAGACTATGACAGTGTTGCATTGGAAGATCTTTGGATACAAGCTCTTCCAGATGTTACTAGTTGGCAAACTTGAGATTTGCACAGATCAACCTGCAGCAACTTCATCTCAATATAATTTAGGATTAAGGTAAGCGGTCAGCTCCTTCTTGCATTGGTTGCGGTTGGAGATTTCCTCAATGTTAATCGCTCAGTTCTGCTAAGAAAGTGCCAGGCTTCTTGTAGATTTACAGCCTCAAACTCCTGTCCACCAGCGACTAGGCAATGCAGCAGCGCCAGCTGCTGCCGAGCTGATTAAAAAGAGCAATCACATTATGCTCGGGCACTGGAGAGTCCGGAGATTTTAGCCTCCAGATATTTTGTAGACGTTCGCTTCCACTGGCTACAGCTTAGGAAGACTTCCATCCTGCAGGGCACACAAAAATAAAAACAAAAGAAGGAAAGAAAGAGAGAGAAATTGAATCAATCCTACACACCTCTACAAGGCCTGATCAAAATTTAAAATGCCGTCCAGACCCTTGAGGTGTTTCTGTGGCTACGCTCGTATTTGGAGATCCTTAGTGAGCACCACAACCACCACATCCATCAAATGAGGCATGGATGCAGGAGCTGCTCACTGAATGCAAAGGAGAGAGAGAGAGAGAGAGAGAGAGAGAGAGAGAGAGAGAGAGAGAGAAGAGAGAGAGAGAGAGAGAGAGAGAGAGAGAGAGAGAGAGAGAGGAAGCTGTCATCTCCCCACTCACCTCTCAGCTCCATGCACACACACATACACTCCATTTATTTTTTTTTTTGAGCAAATAACAAGCCACAGAGCCACTTCAAAACATCTATCCACTCTGTCCTACTGGTCACATCCCTGCATGTGTATCAATCAAGATTGATTGCTGTAATTGTGTACCGAGCAGTTAAAATACAAACAAATAGGAATAAAGGGCTTCATACACACACACACACAGTTGTTGGTTGGTGGACTAGTGTCAGTCCAGACAGTAAGGTCTCCAAAATCTCCAGCAGCACTGATGTGTCCGATCCACTCGCACCGGCACAACACACACTAACAGACCACCACCACGTCAGTGTCACTGCAGCGCTGAGAATGATCCACCACCACATCACACCTGCTCTGTTGGGGTCCTGAGCACTGTTAACCCTTTCACCTTATTTTACAAAGTATGCAGAGCAACAGATGAACTATGATATATGTCTGAACAACAATTAGGATATGATGCTCAATGCCAAGCATGGGATAGAGGTGAATAAAGCCCCCCAGTGCTGTGGAACTGTGTTCTCTGGAGTGATGGAGAGTCATCTAATAAATTCGGGATGATTTAGTACCTGACTTTACTAATGCTCTGCCATCAGATCCTCACAGCAATGTTCCTGCATTTAGTGTAAACCTTCCAAGAAGCAGAAAAACAATTCTTGAATAATAGAAATAATAATAAAATAACAAAATTTATAAACGTAACAGCCTCTCCAAAAACCCACCCCAGAACGACTAGTTTTGCAATTAAGCTCCTCCTGGTGATTGTTCTAGTATTTGAATGTGGAAATCTTGCTCTAACAAGGACAGCAGCCTGCTGTGGGGTCAGAGTGAGAGGGTGAGAGTGTTTATGGCAGAGATAGCCCTCCTTCGATTACTTGTTTGTGGCGGAGTGTACCTTTAAGAAAACTGAATCCGACATCCGACAAGCCATGACGACAATGGCGGTACAGCTCAGACCAAAGGACGCTGAACCCCGGAGGACGTTCATGGGAGTTTATTACAATGATAACAAAGGGCTGTAAAACACGACAGAAGAGAAAGCTCCACAAAGTCAGGTCCTTCAAATTTTCTGCACCCCCGAGTTTAATTTGACAGTCCGAGGTCCTTCTCAGCTGCTGGGGTGAAGAGTTATGGATCTAATTTACGACAAAGGGGGATGTAATTGGCTGTCACTGCAACAGATGAGATGGTAACGGACTGCGGTGAAAGGCTGGGTCAGCAGAACACACCACCAAGCTCGGCAAAGGCCTAAAGCTAACAGGACACTTAGAGCTAATTATGCTAATGTAATGTAATGGATTAATCACCTCCTCTCCTGCTGCTGTCTGTTACCATTCACCATTCACCTACACACTGTAATCCCTTCACCACCACCCTGTCCCTGATTAAGGACTAGAGGACAACCGACACACACTGTACAGCGACAGATGAGCTACTGTCTCTGACTTTACATCTAGAAGGTAGATGTGGACGATACCGGAAATTTTGGTATCGAAAGTAAATACAGGGCTAGTATCGCTGATATGTATCGGGGGCAGTGATGCGCGTGCGAGCTACTTTTAGCTACATGACGGTGCAACAACAAAAGATGGGGGGACGGGGATGGTGCAATAGCAAAAGACAGTGCAGCAGCGGGAGGGAAAAAAGCTTGAGTATCAATCTTTTTACACGAGTATTGCTCAATACCAATACCAGCGTTGGTATTGGTATTATCGATATTTGGATCGATTCGCCCACCTCTACTACAAGGTGGACCAACGAGGGAGGTGTGTCTCAGATCATGCTGATGGACAAGAGAGAAAGAGCAAGGCCAGTTGTGATCTCATAGACTCCTCCTTTCTGTACGGATGGCTGTGGGATCTCCAGCAACCAAAATGTGTGACTTCTTGGTGATAATGTCGACTTTATGAATCCCATTTCAGCCCTCATCCTCTGTTTCCCCTAGTGGTGGGGATCTCAGTTCTTGTTGGGAGAGAAGGGTGGGATGGTTCTTCAAACAGATTTTTCAGGGTCACGCTTCAAACGGAGCATTCTGACGCCTTGTGAATCAGTGGCGAGACGCTGCGCAGCGCCCAAAAAACCCCACAAATGTCACTATTTTCTCCTTTAAACACTATGAGCCCCAGTGCATTATCTGAGTTTCCACATTAAATATTGAAGCAATTACTGTAAAATTTAATTTGGAAGTGGATCTACAGAATAAGAATCTGAACTGAGCTCCATATCACAGAGTGAGGAGAGGGGGGTAATCTCTGATTGTGGAACTCTTCTGAGGAGAATGAGGCCCTAAATGTAACTAAAGTCCAGCAGCTCCTCTGATATCACTGCAGACTGGTACAGAGCTGCTACAGAGCGGCGCTAGTCGTCTGAGAATGAAGTGCTTCTCTGTTTTATTTGTGTTCTGATGACATATCAGGTTCTTGAAGGGCCGTCCTGTCTCGTAGGGAGAGATTTAACCAATCCACCCTGTAACTCAGCTACAAACGAGGGGTATGGGTTAAAATAAGGAATGGGACAGGGCCTTAGATTGAAGTCAGTGAGTGAAAACTGACCAGACAAATCTGGTTGATTGACTACTGCAGAAAAGCTGTGTATATTACTCCAGTTCACACTGCTGTGCTGATGTGGGCAGTGTGAGATAATGAGACTCTGAAGTGGTGGACGTTGAGAGTGGACGCTTGGCTATGACAGCGCTCTGGGCTCGCTGCTGTGTGCCCTGTAATGAGAGGCACTATGGGTAATCAGAAACCCATTAATGGGTGTGGGACGTCAGTAGGAAGTGGACTGTCCCCAGCCGTCCGCAAGCATCTGCTGTTTTCCGCTGGACCCTGAGTGGAATTACAATGCGATGGTCATCTCTGCGTGACTCTAATCACACAGAGAATCACCCGCTGAAGCCCTCGGCAAAAAGGCCTCTTCACTGATGCGACACTTGGCAATATTCCCCTCTGCCACTGTGCAAATAGAAGCCATGCTAATGTGTCCACATCACTGTCCCGTCCCAATCTCTGATAAACAAGATGGAACTCATAAAGATGGACAGAAGTAATGGACTTCACTGGACATCATTTCAGCCCCCAGCGATCCCTGATATAGAAGGGTACTGCCTGATTTACTGAATCATCTGCCAAAACACTGACAGCTCTGACTCCATCAAACTGGGTCAGTGTTGTTCTGCACACTTTCTTACCGCCCCTTTCCCCCTGTTCCTCAGCGCTCAGGACCCCCACAGAGCAGGTGGGATGTGGTGGTGGATCATTCTCAGTGCTGCAGTGACACTGACGTGGTGGTGGTGTGTTAGTGTGTGTTGTGCTGGTGTGAGTGGATCAAACACAGCAGTGCTGCTGGAGTTTTTAAAGCCCTCAGTGTCAGGACAGAGAATAGTCCACCGACTAACAACATCCAGCTGACAGTGTCACTGATGAAGGACTAGAGGACGACCGACACACACTGTGCAGCGACAGATGAGCTACCCAGGGTTGGATTTGTACACTCCTCCGAAAGTTACATAATGCCATTTCCACAGTGATGAGCCTGGAGTAGCAATGACAGAGATAAGAGGTTGAGTTAAAAGTGTGTGTGTTTGTGTGTGTGTGTGCGCTGCTATGACTATGGTTCATCAATTAATAAGCTCCTTTGGGTAATCAGCTAAACCAATTAACTTACATTAACTTTATAAATGCTTTAGCTTCACAAACTCCTTACACACACACACAGCTGGGAACAGCTGTAGAGAAATCATTCAACAACAAATCACAGTAAAGCCCTGGAAAAACAGGGAATTAACACAGGTTCTGCTCAGAGTCTGACACTTTTCCCCTCGTCACAGTCTGCACAGCGCTCCTCAGCTCTGATGTCACAGACTGGGCAGTTAGTGTCCTCCTCCAGGCATGTTGAGCTGCAGAGGTGTTGGCTTAGCAGCAGATAGATACGTGACCTTGCTCTTACGTCTTACACAAAGGTCTCTACCACACAGCCCCAGGGTCTTGGGTCCTGTGTGGGATCCTCTCCTGTCACTGACTGGATGAATGTGTGAAATTGTTTACAGGTGTGAGTGTGTGAAACTCACCAGAGTGTGTGAGTGACAGGGTGAGTGAATGAAACTGTCCACAGGTGTGTGTGACTGGATGAATGTGTGAAATTGCTTACAGGTGTGAGTGTGTGAAAATGTCCACAGGTGTGAGTGTGTGAGTGAAATTGTCCACAGGTGTGTGTGTGTGTGACTGGATGAATGTGTGGAATTGTTTACAGATGTGAGTGTGTGAAAATATCCAGAATGTGTGAGTGACAGGGTGAGTAAGTGAAACTGTCTACAGGTGCGTGTGTGTATGTGTGTGTGAAGTTGTTTACAGGCATGAGTGTGTGAAACTATACAGAGTGTGTGAGTGACAGGGTGAATGTGAGTGGGTCCCTGCCTTGTGCCCAATGACCCTGGGTAGACTCAGACACACTGTAACCCTGATAAGGATGAAGTGGTTACAGAAGATGAATGAATGAATGAATATAAGTTGCACATTAATGTCTACAGTCTGCTGTTATGAATCCACTGCTTCTGGGGATTAATTAAAGTCGTATGATTTGGAGACGGCAGTAATGAAGACAGCAGGGAGACGTCTCTGTGCATTAGCGTATGCGCTCCGTTAGCTTGACGGGTTGATTGCAGCCGGTCCGGAGCTCTTAATTGCAGAGGTTTGGATCGTGATTTTAAAAAATGGCGTATAATTAACAGGGAGCTTGTTTTGAAGCTGAGGACCCGATAACACACCAGCTCTCTGAGGGTCCGCTAGTGATTTGCATCCATTCACATTAGCGCAGTGCACTAGCACTCGTCCTCGCTGGCAGTAAACACAGCGGGTCTGATCTCAGAGATAATGCCCGCAGGTGATTAGACCACTGCACTCCACAACAATAAACACACGGCTCTCCACAGAACAGTCCATAAAAACACCAGTGCAGTTTAGCACCTCTGCCACAGCACTCTGCAGAACAGCAGCGGACCTAGTCTATACTTTCTGTGCTCTCTAAACTCTCAGTAATTAGTTCTCTCTATACTCTATGTACTCTCTAAACTCTCAGTACTCTCTACACTCTCAGTACTCAGTAATTCTCAGTACTCAGCACTCTCTAAACTCTCAGTACTCTCTATAGTCTCAGTACTCTGTAACTCTCAGTACTCGGTGCTCTCTATACTCTCTAAACTTTCAGTACTCTGTAACTCTCAGTACTCTGTAACTCTCAGTACCCAGCACTCTCTATACTCTCAGTACTCTGTAACACTCAGCGCTCTGTGCTCTCTATACTCCCAGTACTCAGTGCTCTATACTCTTAGTACTCTTTATACTCTCAGTGCTCTCTATACTCTGTAAACTCTCAGTACTCAGCACTCTCAGTACTCTCTATACTCTCTAAAATCTCAGTACTCAGCACTCTCTATACTCTCAGCTCTCTCCATTCTCTCTAAACTCTCAGTACTCAGTACTTTCTAAACACTCAGTACTCAGCACCTCTCTATACTCTCAGCATTCACTATAAACTTAGTACTCAGTACTCTCTAAACTCTTAGTACTCAGTAAACTCTATACTCTCAGTACTGAGTTCTCTCTAAACTCTCTGTCCTCTATACATTGTCTATATTCTCTGTATTCAGTACAATCTATACTCTCAGTACTCTCAGTATTCAGTACTCTCTAAACTCTTAGTACTAGGTACCCTATCTGTACTCTCAGAGAGAGAGAGAGAGAGAGAGAGAGAGAGAGAGAGGGATAATTTGAATAGTTTGAGAAAAAAGAAACTAGAGAAAGTGAATCAAAGAAAATAAAATAGAGAGAGACAGAGAATGAGAATCAGAGAAACAGAATATATATAGAGATAAAATGTTTGAATTAAGAGCTCCATGTGTTCATTCATTACAGATTCTTTCCTGCTGTAATCATCTCTGATTGCTCTCACTCTATAACCCCCCACTCCTTATACCCCATCACCCCTGGGAAAATAAAGTTTCACCAAAAACACAACAGCTTTTCACAAACAAAACAACATCCAACAGTTTCTGAACTATAACCCATACGGATTGGGGGTTTAATGAGGGATGCTGATTGGTCAGGATGGTTTAGTGAGGAGTGATGATTGGTCGAGGAGGTTTGGAGAGGGATGATTATTGGTAAGGGAGGTTTATTGAGGGATGCTGATTGGTTGGGGTGGTTTAGTGAGGAGTGATGAATGGTCGAGGAGGTTTGTGAGGAATGATGATTGGTCAGGGAGGTTTATTGAGGGATGACGGATCAAGGAAAATTTGCAGAAAGCTATTAAAAATCAATCATAAACTAAAGTAACCACCAAATGGAAGCTTTTGAGGATGGAAAATTGAGAGAAAGAAGAAGAAGAAGAAGAAAGAGAAAAATGAGAAGGAGGAGCAGATGAAAGGTGTGAAGAAGAGAAAGGATGAAAAGAAGTACAAAAAGAAGACAAATATGAATAGACAAAGAAAGAAAAAAGGATGAGGAAATGAAAGCTGAAGAAGAAGAGAATGAATAAAAGTACATGAAGAAAAAGGACAGAAGAAAGTGGAAGAAAATGAAGAAGATTAAAATACTAAGAACGAGAAGACGAAAATAAAGAGGAAGAATAAAGTGGAAAAGGAAGAAGAGGAGCGCGCGGAGGAAACACGAGTAAACAACGCACGAGAGAAGTGAGAGATAGGAATTAAAGGGATGAAACATGAAACAAAATTCAAGTTCATCATCATCATCTTTACCTTCATCTTACCGCGAGGGTGAGCGCGCGCGGATCCGCAGAGCACGTCCTTACTGCAGACGGCACGCACACATACACACAGCACTGTCTTCACCTGTAACACTCAGCCGAGCCTGGACTGTACCACACACACACACACACACACACACACACACACACACATTCTGTACGAGGGACTGAACCATCCTGAACACTGAGGGGAGAAGAGCACACTCGATGCTTCATATCTGGGGACTAACACCTCTGCCGTTCTCCGCTAGAGGGCGCATGCGAGCGGGAGCTGTGAAATGAATGGGAGTCTACGAGCTCCTGAGGAGAAAGCAGCGATGAGTGGGCGGGATCCTAAAGTAGCTGCCCATGTTGTCTGTTGCTGCAACCGTCTAAAAAATAGCACTTTGTGAATTTTATTTTCATTATTTTATTTCATTATTAATGATTTATTCTCATTCATTTTTTAAAGGAGCAATCTATAATATTGTCAGCAAGTGTGTACTGCAATGATGATTGAAAACACTGGTGGGTGCCCGCCATTTTTTCCCTGTATTTACATGCTTTACATTTTACTTTCAATTTCCACCTTAAATATACACTATACAAGGCTGAGACTTTATTGCTTATTGGTTTTTCCATTCCACATTAAATTTAATTTTAGATGACAGATGTTTACTTCTTATTTGCAATTTGGGTTTCAAACGTATTGTTCCACCTTAAATGGGTCAGTTTACAAAACTATAATTAACGTTATTCACCAGCTCCTTATTTGAATGTTTGATTCCACCTTAAATAGACTACTATCTGAACTTGAAGAACAAATCTTATTGCTCACTTTCTTTGTTTCGAACACCCAAGCCATGAAGTTTACACCTTTAATCCACACACATAGGCATCTGTACTTTTATAGCTTTTGAGGAATGACCTTCTGTTATCTATTCAGGAGCAAATTAGTCGACGCAAATCACGTTATCACTGCTCACTCGCTTCCATGGCTCCAGCATGTTGTGTTTGTCTGCTATTGTGTGTCATACCTGGCAACACGGGGTGTGAACTGTACTGTGATTGGACAGAGGATGGGATCACAGGCTGAAACACCAATAGAGCTCCATTGTGGTACAGACATTCCTTAAAGAAGGATATACTGCTGCAGCACAGCTCACTAAGACACCACTGCTTCAACGTAATGTTTCCTTAATCTCTGATCATACATCCTGTTCTTTTATGATTAGTACAGTAAATACATTACAAATAGTTCCTTTAAAAATAGGTCTCAGTCCACACATCTGAAAGGTTCTTCTCTTTGATTTTGAAAATATCCCAGTCCAGACGAATACAATAATGGCTGCATTATTATACCAGTCCAGTAGGGGGCCATAGTACCATTTACAGAGGGGCATCACAACACAACCACGCATGAGAGAAACACAGAGGTTTAATCCAAAATCACTCCATCCTCCCTCTGTAGTGCACTACACATGTCCTGAAATGACTTAACTGTGCAGTATATATTTCTAACACACGTCATACAGTGTAGTTTATGACTGATGTAGTTCAGTGTAGAGGGAGTGAGGAGCTGTGTGTGTACAGTGTAGTTTATGACTGATGTAGTTCACTGTAGAGGGAGTGAGGAGCTGTGTGTGTGTACAGTGTAGTTTATGACTGATGTAGTTCACTGTAGAGGGAGCGAGGAGCTGTGTGTGTACAGTGTAGTTTATGACTGATGTAGTTCACTGTAGAGGGAGCGAGGAGCTGTGTGTGTACAGTGTAGTTTGTGACTGATGTAGTTCACTGTAGAGGGAGTGAGGAGCTGTGTGTGTACAGTGTAGTTTACAACTGATGTAGTTCACTGTAGAGGGAGTAAGGATCTGTGTGTGTACATTGTAGTTTGTGACTGATGTAGGTCACTGTAGAGGGAGCGAGGAGCTGTGTGTGTACAGTGTAGTTTGTGACTGATGTAGTTGACTGTAGAGGGAGTGAGGAGCTGTGTGTGTACAGTGTAGTTTATGACTGATGTTGTTCACTGTAAAGGGAGTGAGGAGCTGTGTGTGTACAGTGTAGTTTGTGACTGATGTAGTTGACTGTAGAGGGAGTGAGGAGCTGTGTGTGTACAGTGTAGTTTATGACTGATGTTGTTCACTGTAAAGGGAGTGAGGAGCTGTGTGTGTGTACAGTGTAGTTTATGACTGATGTACTTCACTGTAGAGGGAGCGAGGAGCTGTGTGTGTACAGTGTAGTTTATGACTGATGTAGTTCACTGTAGAGGGAGCGAGGAGCTGTGTGTGTACAGTGTAGTTTGTGACTGATGTAGTTCACTGTAGAGGGAGTGAGGAGCTGTGTGTGTACAGTGTAGTTTACAACTGATGTAGTTCACTGTAGAGGGAGTAAGGATCTGTGTGTGTACATTGTAGTTTGTGACTGATGTAGGTCACTGTAGAGGGAGCGAGGAGCTGTGTGTGTACAGTGTAGTTTGTGACTGATGTAGTTGACTGTAGAGGGAGTGAGGAGCTGTGTGTGTACAGTGTAGTTTATGACTGATGTTGTTCACTGTAAAGGGAGTGAGGAGCTGTGTGTGTACAGTGTAGTTTGTGACTGATGTAGTTCACTGTAGAGGGAGTGAGGAGCTGTGTGTACAGTGTAGTTTGTGACTGATGTAGTTCACTGTAGAGGGAGCGAGGAGCTGTGTGTGTACAGTGTAGTTTATGACTGATGTAGTTCACTGTAGAGGGAGCGAGGAGCTGTGTCTGTACAGTGTAGTTTGTGACTGATGTAGTTCACTGTAGAGGGAGTGAGGAGCTGTGTGTGTACAGTGTAGTTTGTGACTGATGTAGTTCACTGTAGAGGGAGTGAGGAGCTGTGCGTACAGTGTAGTTTGTGACTGATGTAGTTCACTGTAGAGGGAGTGAGGAGCTGTGCGTACAGTGTAGTTTGTGACTGATGTAGTTCACTGTAGAGGGAGTGAGGAGCTGTGTGTGTACAGTGTAGTTTATGACTGATGTAGTTCACTGTAGAGGGAGTGAGGAGCTGTGTGTGTACAGTGTAGTTTGTGACTGATGTAGTTCACTGTAGAGGGAGTGAGGAGCTGTGTGTACAGTGTAGTTTGTGACTGATGTAGTTCACTGTAGATGGAGTGAGGAGCTGTGTGTGTACAGTGTAGTTTGTGACTGATGTAGTTCACTGTAGATGGAGTGAGGAGCTGTGTGTGTACAGTGTAGTTTGTGACTGATGTAGTTCACTGTAGAGGGAGTGAGGAGCTGTGTGTGTAGAGTGTAGTTTATGACTGATGTAGTTCACTGTAGAGGGAGTGAGGAGCTGTGTGTGTACAGTGTAGTTTATGACTGATGTAGTTCACTGTAGAGGGAGTGAGGAGCTGTGTGTAGAGTGTAGTTTATGAATGATGTAGTTCACTGTAGAGGGAGTGAGGAGCTGTGTGTGTACAGTGTAGTTTGTGACTGATGTATTTCACTGTAGAGGGAGTGAGGAGCTGTGTGTGTGCAGTGTAGTTTATGACTGATGTAGTTCACTGTAGAGGGAGAGAGGAGCTGTGTGTGTACAGTGTAGTTTATGACTGATGTACTTCACTGTAGAGGGAGAGAGGAGCTGTGTGTGTACAGTGTAGTTTATGTCAGAGTTTCAGAAAAGATCAGTTTTCCTTGTCCACATGAGAACACAATTCTCCACCTTGGAGAGCATTTAAAAAAGCCTCTGTTTACAATGATCTACACCGTGTGGACAGGAGGAACAAGACAATAACTTTCATTTTTAAAAAGATACATTCAGCGATGCCTGCCATAAAGAATCCTGTTGTCCACAGCACCTGTCGAACCCTGTCGGGGTTCCTCAGATTCATGCTCATCCCCTGAGGAGGCGCCTCAACAGCATGGTGTTTGACTCCTCTCGCTGAACCTCAGCCTCTTAAATGTAAGTCAATTAGTCACAAAAGCCCCCTCATTTGTCTTCACCCAGTCACTGTGTGTGTGTGTGAGCTCATCAGATTTTTTCTCCTAAAGCTATCTGATGTAATCCATAATTCATTATAGGACAGTACACACATGGCTGCGTTACACACACACACAAACACACCGAGTCAAGGAGGAGGTGAGGTCACTCTGTTATACTTTATATTCAGCAGATACATAGCTCATTGTTTTTACGTTCTACCACCTGGGCACCTAGCTCAACATGCTCGGAGAAGAACAATATCCAACAAAACTTTCTGTTGCATTTTGATCCTTTCTTCCACAGAAGACCTGCCCAAACCTTTCCCTTAATTATTAACAGAGCAGCAGCTAATTGCTCCTTCGGGGGTCAGAGAAGAGTCTGAACTGAACTGACCCGTGCTTGATCAGATGGTACAGCCGGATCTTGAGCAGCATGAACCACAGCAACGTGAAATGTTTTATGTAAAATGTCAGGGCACAAAAGGAGTCAGTGGGGTCACATGAGTGTTAAAGTGGGTCTGAGTCAGCGGAGGAGCCGAACAAATTGGGGCTGAAGAATAAAATATCCCAGAGTTTGAGAAACAGAAGATATTACCCTGCTGATGTCATGGCAGAAAAACAAAACTATAAAAATGTCGCTGTGATGACTGGGGACTGACTCGATTCACGAGTCATGGGGCATAAGTATAAGTCAGATTTGATATGGGATGAGTCAGTAAAAGAGGGTCTGAGTTGAGCCTCAGCGATGCAAGGCTGATACATTTTATGAGTCATGGATACACAAGTCGAGTCACAAGTTACTGTAGTGTGAGTCTGAGTGGAGTGATGAGTCAATGTAGTTTGATTCTGAATCAAGTCACGGGTCTCTGTAGTGCACGTCTGATCCGAATCACTGTAATGCCAATGTGACTTGATTCAATGTAGTGAGTCTGAGTCAAGTCACTGTGAGTATGCGTCAAATCATGAATCAGTTTAGTCTGATCCTGAGTTGAGACACTGTAATATGAGTCTGAGTCGGAATTGAGTCACTGCAGTGTCCTGATCAGCAGCACACACCGGGATCCAGGGTCAGGGGACAGTAACCTCAGAAATACAAAGGGCTCATGGAAACCTCCTCTCTGGCGAATCACAAAATCCTGCACTAACACGCTCCATCCATTTCACAGTAAAGACAGAACTGACCTCGGGAGAGTCACTCAGACTGAGAGGAGTGATCTATTGCTTCTGCCTGGACCTGTGTGTGGTCAGAACCCAAAGAAAACTATAATGTTTCTACTCTCACTGTCGATTCTATCAGCTTCACTGACCATTCAGTTCTACTGTTACAGGATATAGTGCATATGTTGCTCTGCATACTTTCTCACACACCACCCCCACACCCCCTGCTTTCCTCCTGTTCTTCAGCGCTCAGGACCCCTACAGAGTAAGTGTGATGTGGTGGTGGATCATTCTCAGTGCTGCAGTGACACTGACGTGGTGGTGGTGTGTTAGTGTGTGTTGTGCTGGTGAGAGTGGATCAGACACAGCAGTGCTGTTGGAGTTTTTAAACCCTGTGTCCACTCACTGTCCACTCTGTGAGACACTCCTCCCTCGTTGGTTCACCTTGTAGATGTAAAGTCAGAAACATTAGCTCATCTGTCACTGCACAGTGTGTGTCGGTCGAACAGTCCAACAGTGACACTAAGGGGTTTAAAAAGGGGTCTGTCCAGCAGTGACACTGAGGGGGGGGGGGAGTATGCAAATTAACAAATAGACGACAGCCTGTAACAGCAGAACTGTTTGTTCAGTGGAGCTGAGAGAATGGATAGTGAGAGTAGAAACAAGGAGGTCATTTCAATGTTCTCTGACCGGTGTGTCTGTGAGGCCCTTGGGGCTGGACTGTGGAGGCAGATGGAGGAGATTAATTGTTGCTGTCTGGCTTGAGAACTGTTGCACTTTGTCATAAATCTCTCAGTGGCCTTGGCTTCTTCAGCCTAAAACACATTGTGATGAATGGTTTGGGCACTTTTCCACTGCATGGTCCCTACTCTCCTCCACTGGACTTTACTTGTCTTTTCTCCTCCACCACCAGGTAAATCAGGTCCTCAGGTCCTGGTTCTGGAAGCGGGTTCTTGATAAGTGGCTGTTCTCTCATGGTTCAGAGTGAGGGAGTAGGGCGTGTAAACCTTGCAGAGCACTGATTGTACAGAGAGAGTCGTCACTCTACGCCACGCAAAGCAGGCGTCCAGCACTAACTCTCCATCTGTAAAATCTCCAGCTGCAGGAGAGATCACATTTGTTTTTATCCGACTCAAGACAGCAGCTCGTAAAATTATGCCGTGGTCTTTTGAAGAGGTTCAAACGCTCCTTGAATCGGTGGCCGACGAAAGAATCCAGCGAGAGCTGGACGCTGCAACAGGGAAGGGAATAATTCTACATTACCACCACCATTGATGTGGTTTCCAAATCCCGCTGTTCCCGTTAGAGATGGGGTTTAGAGAATATCAGGGACCAGTGGAAAATGCCATTTCTAATGGACAGCCTTTACTGACCCTGAATGTGGCAACAGCACAGTCATCAGTACTGACCCAAACACACGGGGCACTGATTTACACAGCTGTTTTTATACAGAGCAAGAGCAATTCTTTTAAACAGTTTAACACAGCAGTCAAAACCATATTAGACTCACCTTTACGAAGCCTTGCTTCTCATTTGTTCGTTCACTCACGTGAGTTTGTGCATGTGTGAGTTTGTGAATGTATGTGTTTGTACACGTGTGTGTTTGTACATGTGTGTTTGTATGTGTTTTTGCATTTGTGTTTGTACGTGAGTGTTTTTCTATGTGTGTGTTTGTACATGTGTGTTTGTATGTGAGCGTTTGTACATGAGTGTGTTTGTATGTGAGTGTTTGTATATGTGTCTGTTTGTACATGTGTGTTTGTATGTGAGCATTTGTACGAGTGTGTTTATATGTGAGTGATTGTACGTGAGTGTTTGTACATGTGTTTGTACGTGAGCGTTTGTACATGAGTGTGTTTGTATGTGTGTGTTTGTACATGAGTGTTTGTATATGAGGGTTTGTAAGTGAGTGTACATGCGTGTTTGTACATGTGTGTGTTTGTATGTTAGCATTTGTACATGAGTGCGTTTGTATGTGAGTGTTTGTACGTGAGTGTTTGTACATGTGTGTGTTTGTATATGTGTGTTTGTATGTGAGCGTTTGTACATGAGTGTGTTTGTATGTGAGTGTTTGTACGTGAGTGTTTGTACGTGTGTGTTTGTACATGAGTGTGTTTGTATGTGAGTTTTTGTATGTGAGCGTTTGTACATGAGTGTGTTTGTATGTTAGTGTTTGTACATGAGTGTTTGTATATGAGGGTTTGTAAGTGAGTGTACATGCGTGTTTGTACATGTGTGTGTTTGTATGTTAGCATTTGTACATGAGTGCGTTTGTATGTGAGTGTTTGTACGTGAGTGTTTGTACATGTGTGTGTTTGTATATGTGTGTTTGTATGTGAGCGTTTGTACATGAGTGTGTTTGTATGTGAGCGTTTGTACATGAGTGTGTTTGTATGTGAGTTTTTGTATGTGAGTGAAGATGATAGGTGAACAGCTCGTTTTGTCCATACACGCTCGTGAGCGTTTGTACATGAGTGTGTTTGTATGTGTGTGTTTGTACATGAGTGTTTGTATATGAGGGTTTGTAAGTGAGTGTACATGCGTGTTTGTACATGTGTGTGTTTGTATGTTAGCATTTGTACATGAGTGCGTTTGTATGTGAGTGTTTGTACGTGAGTGTTTGTACATGTGTGTGTTTGTATATGTGTGTTTGTATGTGAGCGTTTGTACATGAGTGTGTTTGTATGTGAGTGTTTGTACGTGAGTGTTTGTACGTGTGTGTTTGTACATGAGTGTGTTTGTATGTGAATTTTTGTATGTGAGCGTTTGTACATGAGTGTGTTTGTATGTTAGTGTTTGTACATGAGTGTTTGTATATGAGGGTTTGTAAGTGAGTGTACATGCGTGTTTGTACATGTGTGTGTTTGTATGTTAGCATTTGTACATGAGTGCGTTTGTATGTGAGTGTTTGTACGTGAGTGTTTGTACATGTGTGTGTTTGTATATGTGTGTTTGTATGTGAGCGTTTGTACATGAGTGTGTTTGTATGTGAGCGTTTGTACATGAGTGTGTTTGTATGTGAGTTTTTGTATGTGAGTGTTTGTACATGAGTGTGTTTGTATGTTAGTGTTTGTACGTGAGTGTTTGTACATGTTTGTGTTTGTACATGAGTGTTTGTACACGTGTGTGTGTGTTTGTACGTAAGTGTTTGTACCTGAGTGTTTGTAATTAAGTGTTTGTACGAGTGTGTGTTTATATGTGAGTGTTTGTACGTGAGTGTTTGTACATGTGTGTTTGTATGTGAGTATTTGTATGTGAGTGTTTGTATGGGAGTATTTGTACGTGAGTGATTGTATGTGAGTAGTTGTACGTGGGTATTTTAGAGTATTTGTACATGTGTGTTTGTATGTGAGTGTTTGTATGTGAGTGTATGTATGTGAGTGTTTGTATCTGAGTGTGTGTATGTGAGTGTTTGTATGTGAGTATTTGTACGTGTGTGTGTTTGTATGTGAGTATTTGTACGTGAGTGTTTGTGAGTATTTGTACGTGTGTGTTTGTATGTGAATGTTTGTACGTGAGTGTTTGTATGTGAGTGTGTGTTTGTGTGTTTGTACACGTGTATGACCCATTTGGAGAAACACTGCTGGGACTGAGGTAAGACTTGTTCACTGATGAAATCTCTTACAATACATAGAAATGTCCACAAATCTGTGAATAATCTTGTCACAGACTCACTACACTCTCACAGTGAGAAACATCAGACATCCCTATCAGCCACAAGATTATAACCACCACGAGTTGGACTGAATATCACTGATAAGTTGGTTACAGCATCCAGTGGGGTGGTGGTGGTATATGAGGCAGTGAGTGAAGGGTGGTTGTTTGAGCTCAAAGCCATTTTCCCCATAACCGAAAGACATAACTCGTGGCACTCAGAGCTGATTAAAGCCCACAGATTAATAATGAAGGCCCTGTGGGGTCTGCTCTTCATTGGTCCAGGTGTTTCAGGCAATGTGACCTCATTCTCTTTGTATAACATGTCGACTGAGGCCTGTACTGAAATGACCAGCCTGATCAGCTACGATGAAATTCAACAGAAACCCGCCACCCCACCGCCCGCCGTGTTTGGTCAGATCTGTTCATACATAGAGTATACGCAGGTTCCCTGACCGTTCTCGTCTCCAACAGCTTCATCTGTAGCTTCATAAGTGTGTGTAAATATGAGCACAACATTTTAACATTATCAGCCATAACAGCCACAACAATAAAAACAGGAGCAGACATAGTCACTAACCCCACGACGTGATGAAGCAGCTGAAGATTTTCAATTAGAGCTGACGAGGTATGGGCTCAACACAAAGTGGGCAGAGTAATTAGTGCAATGTAGTTCAAGTATATATCTCTGCAGGCAAGTGGGCGGGACATATATAGGAAGTAGGCGGATACCAGCAAGTGTGAGGTTATGGTTAGGGTTAGGGATTAGGAGGTAACACCATCCTGCAGAAATACCCTTCTTGAGTTGAGCGAAGTTTAATTTCATGCCAATTAGGAGCGAAGCCATGTGGCAATATCCAATCAGAATTCAGCATTTGAGCAAGTTGGTATGCACTGTATCTCGGCCACACCTTTTTGGTTCCTACATAAAATCATAGTTGTGGTGTCAAACTTTCAGGTCCTATATGATACATTTTTAAATCTACATCAGGGTTTAAACAAAGATAAAAAAAAAAAAGATTTGTGGAGAAGCATCTCTGAAAGTGTTGCGACTAACCTCCAAAACTGGACTTTCCCTACAAGCCTGTGAACTGCACTGTGCCACCACGGGATTTGTTTTAGCGTAAAAACATGGCAACCACAGTTCAGCTCGAGTTCAGAAAAGCCCCCCAGGTGATCTTTAAAACCGAGTCTGAAACTGAAACCAAGACTGAGATGCTGCACCAGATTCTGAATTAGAACCTGTTCTATTTCTGCATTTTACAGATGCATTAAAAATCAGGCCAACCCAGCGCTGTTGTCATGGTTGCAGATCAAACAAATGAGCAGGAAGATGATAGGTGAACAGCTCGTTTTGTCCATACCAGAACCCAAAAGCTAAAAAACAGTCAACATCCCGAGTACTAAACTGTAGCCGTTAAAGAAATATAATCCCTTTTACTGAGAGGAGCAACACGCAGAAGCAGAGCCTCAGACTCCCCCAGTTAGCTTCAGAAACACTGCTGAACTCCCGGGATTATCTGGAGACTGGGGGGATTCAGTGTGGCTGAGACAAAAACGCATCAGACTTGGTGTGAATATTGCACTACATTAAAAACCATACTCTGTGTAAATAGGCTTTAACCCTACGTTCACTCTGGAAGGGGTGTGATGTGATTAAGCAGCTGATTTTCAATCCTGGGCATCGTTAACCACAACAAACTCAGCCAACTGAGTATAAACATAGCGTATCAAGGCTCAGCCCACACCCCTGAGAGTTGATCAATGTCCCTCTCCTCGTACCACTTCATTTCTACTGGTCCCCTGCATCCAAAAACCAGGTCACTGTTGTTTAGTATCAATGCTGGTGTGATGAATGTCTCTGTGGTGTGAAGTCCCCCTCTTGACCTCCCCTCAAGTTTACATGCTCCGTCCTGTTTCACAGAAACCGCTCAAGTGTGAAATGACTGGGACACGGATGGTCCTCTCTCACGGCAGGAGCCTGGTTCATGCTCCTCTTTATTGGAGACGCCCAGAAGATGAGACGCATGCTCTTCAGAAGCTGACCTTCTGATCCAGTGGAGCAAACAAGACTCAGACTTTCCAAACACTCTGCGCACAGAGAAGGGCAGTAAACAGCAGGTGTCTTTTCACATTACAGGGATTACAGGGAAGAGGATGCTCTTAAACTGAGATGGACTGCGACCCAGAGTGTGTTCCTGACATGTGTCCAATTATTCCAAGTTGACTCTAGGCAAGGGACAGAAATCCTGGGAGGACGGAGGACTGAGATTTGTTCCCAGTAATCATTGTATATATAACTACAGGGGGAGTCAAAAGTCCCAGGACACCCTTTTATTTCAGAAAGGAAAAGGAAAATGATAGATCTGAATACTCCACTGAGTAATGGGGGAGGGGCTTATATTTTAGGCTGTTACCGGAACGTGGCAGCCATCTTGAAAGCCCCAATATTAGATCATGGACAGGTTTTTGCAATGGGAAAGTGGTCATGTAGCATATCAAAGAAAGTCATTTTAACATTTTGAAGGGTTGCATTGCTCCCTTGCCTCTATTACCATTGAGGGGGTTGCCAGGTATTGCCATGTATTTTAAGCGATATTGGGCTTTTTTTGTGAAGTTACTCACAAAAGTCAAATGTCGCAACTTGCATTTTTTTGGTCTTGTTTCTAAAGTGATTTGGGTTTCTCATCTCTCTCAAATAAACCTGGTTATAAACAGAAACTGACAATGTGCCCTCCTTTTTATTATTGGGATAATTTCCATTAAGAATCTGTCAGATGAGATCACGCCACTATGCCCATGTATACTGTGCCATCTACAGGCCATTCTTGGTATGACTCGTTGAACATACAACCGTTGCCTTAAAACAACCGTATTTTGGAGCCACCCTCAGGAATTACTCTTGAGAGATGTTACTGCTTATTGTCCCCAAAACACTGAGATGAAATTTAAGCCCTGCCTTTGGGCCCCTGCCAACCACATGAGGATGAAGCAATGAATGAATGAAAGATGTATGTTACTGTATTGTGCTGGTATCCACGTTATTGCAGTGTACTGGCTGAGTTTTTAACTAATCCAGGATCCCTTTCAGACTCATCTCCATATAATTACAAAGTCTGTAAAGCCTGGAATTCACCAGCTTGAGGTTCACTTGTGGTCAGTCACTGAGTTTCACTTCTACATTACAATTTAACATCCACACATCACTGAAAGAAATCACAGCAATCTTTGCCTCACTCAAACACAGGAAGGATTAATTGCCGGAGTGACATTTTACTCTCCTCTACATGCTCTGAAATGTCACATTCTCCTCCTGACCACTTTAAAACTGAGAAATGCATACTTTTTTATGTGAGAAGTCACTGCATGCTGTTTTTTGAAATGTCAGGATTTCCTCAGCTGGCAATTTTCACAAACATTGGTGTAACAATCTGCCTCTAGCTTGCCGTCTTTCCGATTGTCCATGTGCTTTTGCTTTGTTTTGTTCCTGGTTGGGATTCATGCTGCATGACCATGACCTCTGGTGGCTAGGGTGTTGAACTACAATAACACAGACAGAGGGGCCCTCTGCTGAAAGTGTCTTGTGCACCTTTAACCTGAATGGGAATGTGTTTACTGTCCTTACTTTCTGTGAGGGGCTTTTAGAGGAGGACATCTGGTTCCATTCACTTCCACTGTCCACTGTCCCCCACCTTCTACTGTCCTCACTTTCTGTGAGGGGCTTTTAGAGGAGGACGCCTGGTTCCATTCACCTCCACTGTCCACTATCCTGACAGTGTTTGGGTGAGCATTTTTACTCACACACACAGACACTCAGATACTCACTGTGGACAGATTCAGTGCCTGCTGTGTGTAGGATTAGTTCAGGAGTTAATTAAAGGTCTGTAGATGACTGTGCTTTCTCTGTGACTGACTCTGATTGATTTACTCTGATGTTTCAGTCCCATGACGCCTCCCTTTCCTGGCTCTGACTCTAGTCTTCCAACTGAGTGACAGCCACAACAGAATCCAATGCAAATCTCACATCTGGAGTCTTCTGCTGTTGTCTCTGAACAAAGCAGGCCTTCAGGAGGCTGAAGAAGGACCATATATCATTTATAAGCACCCAGCATGAACCGAGCTCAGCCATGAAATGTTCATGCAGTGCAAAGAGCTGCTGATGTGTGATGTAGAAACATGAAAATCAGAAAAGATTAACAAGTGATTTTGTGCTTTCTGACACTGTGCAATCTATAACTGTCTACACAATTATGTTAGCATGGCTAAAAAGAATAGCAGCAGTTCTTTGAACACTGACTGGTATTGGGGTCGGCAAAAAAGACACACGTGTTGTGTGTCCTTCTTGTGCTTGTATTTTACACGCTACAATCTGTCTCTGTATTGCACGCTAATGTTTAAATACCATTCTTTGCACACGTCTCTTGTTGTTGTTTGGGACTGAAAACAGCTCCGTCATCAGTTCAGACAGATCAGTAGAGTTTGTTCCTTCCTTGTTGCAGCGTCCAGCTCTCGCTGGATTCTTTCGTCGGCCACTGATCCAAGGAGCGTTTGAATCTCTTCAAAAGACCACAGCATAATTTTACGAGCTGACATCGTGAGTCGGATAAAAACAAATGTGATATCTGCTGCAGCTGGAGATTTTACAGATGGAGAGTTGGTGCTGGATGTCTGCGTTGCGTGGCGTTGAGTGACTCTCTTTGGACAATCAGTGCTCTACAAGGTTTACACGCCAAGGTTTAGTCCCTATTCGACCCACTCTGAACCAGATTTACCGGGTGGAGGAGTGTAACTGCTGGACTGAGAATTGTCTGCCGACAAAAACATCCAGCCGACCGCGTCCTGTGTCACTGATGAAGGACCAGAGGACGACCAACACACACTGTGCAGCGACAGATGAGCTACTGTCTCTGACTTTACATCTACAAGGTGGACCATCGAGGGAGGAGTGTCTCACAGAGTGGACAGTGAGTGGACACAGGGTTTAAAAACTCCAGCAGCACTGCTGTGTCTGATCCACTCACACCAGCACAACACAACACATCACCACTACATCAGTGTCACTGCAGCGCTGAGAATGGTCAAAGGGGGCAAACACAGTATGCAGAGTAACAGATGGATTAAAGTTTCTAACTGTAGAACTGTTCTGCTGTCCAAGAACATTATAATTACGTAACGACTTCTCCGTTCTCGATTCTTCCTGAGAAGACGCTCCGTGACTGTAGCACAAAGCCGGAGAATTCCCTGTGAAAGCCTCAATCCATTAGTGTCTCCTCTGAAACAGAAAGAACATGTGAAAATCTAATGGTTGTTTTTCTCACTCAAGTGCTCTCTGATGAGAGCTTTTAATTATAAGAGTTAATGAAGTTAGAGGGTGGGTTTCACGGAGAGAAGAGCAAGACATCCCCAGATAATCCACAACCTTGTGCCCTCCAAAACACTTCAGAATATAAATCTAAAAAATCTGACACTGTGCCAACAGGAGAGTGCTGTGCTGGCACTGCAGGGGGCGCCAGTGAAACTGTCCACAGGTGTGAGTGTGTGAGTGACTGGGTGAGTGTGTGAAACTGCCCACAGGTGTGTGTGAGTGACTGGGTGAGTGTGTGAAACTGTCCACAGATGTGAGTGTGTGAGTGACTGGGTGAGTGTGTGAAACTGTCCACAGGTGTGTGAGTGACTGGGTGAGTGTGTGAAACTGTCCACAGGTGTGAGTGTTTGAGTGACTGGGTGAGTGTGTGAAACTGTCCACAGGTGTGAGTGTTTGAGTGACTGGGTGAGTGTGTGAAACTGTCCACATGTGTGGGTGAGTGTGTGAGTGACTGAGTGAGTGTGTAATGCCCTGTAATGGTGTGTAACTGGTGTGTGACTTCTAGCTTTAAACCCACCCTGAGCAGGTGAAGCAGTTATAGAAGATAAATGAATTAATGAATGACTGTGTCTTTTGTCTATGCTACTGTCAGACTAGACTTCAGTAAGTGGAGCATTGTTAAATATTGAGCCTAAGTCCACTTACTAAACCTGAAATGTTAGTCCATTAAATGAGCCACAAGAAATATATGTGTGTGGACACCAACTATGTAGCTTTACACCCCTCTGGCTTACACTTGGCATTGAACATGGTGACCCGAGTCCCGCTGTGGTCAGGTTCTATTGGTCATTGTTGTTCTATAAGCCAAGATATAAATAATAAAGTATATTTAGCTGTGTTTTGGTTTGGCTGTCCACAGTGAACCTAGCATTTGCGCTAATTATTTTGCTTTTGTTGATTAGCCGTGTAAATGAGAGCTGTCCCTTGGCAGAGTTTTGGATCCGTGTTGTCCATGAATGTCCTGCAGCACTCTCAGAGTCTATACTGAGGAAAAGCTACGCTGGCTAATTAACCTGAGACACAGCAGCTAGGCGATACTTTCAGAGGCTGTGCTAGTTCTCGTCTCCTCTGTGGACTATCTGTCTGTTAAATACTTAACGGCTGTTTTTCTGGGACTCCAGACTCATTTGCACTGAGGATAATTAGCAGCAGTCTGCAGTTGGATGGGTTGTTTTCTGCAAATGAACTGAAGAGCGAATGTAGATCACTTCTGTGAGTTTAGAAAGCCTCATTTCAAATGTCACACTTTATCTTCACTTCTCAGAATGCTCTGACATTCTGTAAGTTTATTAAAAAACAATGACACAAAATAAAAGCCTATTTCAAATCAGTACCTTGTAATGGGTTGTAAGCCACATTTAACAGATACTTTACAAAATGAGGGGACTTTTAACTTGCTATGCTAAATTGTTTATGTTGTTAGCTCAACTCAAGGTAATAGCGACCACAAAATTAAGAGGAACATTTGATTTATTATAATTTCAGTCCGATAGTGATGTCTGTGCTCGCTAGCTCAGCATTTTAAAAGCACCCAGGTTTAATAAATGAGTAAAAAATAAACCTGTTTTAGTAAAAACAAAAACTGCACAGAAGCATTCTCCCTGGTAGAAGAAGTTGGGGATGTTTCTGATAAAGTGGCCAGTGAGTGTCAGTAGAGGGGGGTGTTTCTGATAAAGTGGCCAGTGAGTGTCAGTAGAAGAGGGTGTTTCTGATAAAGTGGCCAGTGAGTGTCAGTAGAGGGGGTTGTTTCTGATAAAGTGGCCAGTGAGTGTCAGTAGAAGGGGGTGTTTCTGATAAAGTGGCCAGTGAGTGTCAGTAGAAGAGGGTGTTTCTGATAAAGTGGCCAGTGAGTGTCAGTAGAAGGGGTGTGTTTCTGATAAAGTGGCCAAAGAGTGTCCGTAGAGGAGGGTGTTTCTGATTAAGTGGCCAATGAATGTCAGTAGAAGGGGGGTGTTTCTGATAAAGTGGCCAGTGAGTGTCAGTAGAGGGGGTTGTTTCTGATAAAGTGGCCAGTGAGTGTCAGTAGAAGGGGGGTGTTTCTGATAAAGTGGCCAGTGAGTGTCAGTAGAAGAGGGTGTTTCTGATAAAGTGGCCAGTGAGTGTCAGTAGAAGGGGGGTGTTTCTGATAAAGTGGCCAGTGAGTGTCAGTAGAGGGGGGGTGTTTCTGATAAAGTGGCCAGTGAGTGTCAGTAGAGGGGGGTGTTTCTGATAAAGTGGCCAGTGAGTGTCAGTAGAGGGGGTTGTTTCTGATGAAGTGGCCAGTGAGTGTCAGTAGAAGGGGGTGTTTCTGATAAAGTGGCCAGTGAGTGTCAGTAGAAGAGGGTGTTTCTGATAAAGTGGCCAGTGAGTGTCAGTAGAAGGGGTGTGTTTCTGATAAAGTGGCCAAAGAGTGTCCGTAGAGGAGGGTGTTTCTGATTAAGTGGCCAATGAATGTCAGTAGAAGGGGGGTGTTTCTGATAAAGTGGCCAGTGAGTGTCAGTAGAGGGGGTTGTTTCTGATAAAGTGGCCAGTGAGTGTCAGTAGAAGGGGGGTGTTTCTGATAAAGTGGCCAGTGAGTGTCAGTAGAAGAGGGTGTTTCTGATAAAGTGGCCAGTGAGTGTCAGTAGAAGAGGGTGTTTCTGATAAAGTGGCCAGTGAGTGTCAGTAGAAGAGGGTGTTTCTGATAAAGTGGCCAGTGAGTGTCAGTAGAGGGGGGGTGTTTCTGATAAAGTGGCCAGTGAGTGTCAGTAGAGGGGGTGTGTTTCTGATAAAGTGGCCAGTGAGTGTCAGTAGAAGGGGTGTGTTTCTGATAAAGTGGCCAAAGAGTGTCCGTAGAGGAGGGTGTTTCTGATTAAGTGGCCAATGAATGTCAGTAGAAGGGGGGTGTTTCTGATAAAGTGGCCAGTGAGTGTCAGTAGAGGGGGTTGTTTCTGATAAAGTGGCCAGTGAGTGTCAGTAGAAGGGGGGTGTTTCTGATAAAGTGGCCAGTGAGTGTCAGTAGAAGAGGGTGTTTCTGATAAAGTGGCCAGTGAGTGTCAGTAGAGGGGGGGTGTTTCTGATAAAGTGGCCAGTGAGTGTCAGTAGAGGGGGGGTGTTTCTGATAAAGTGGCCAGTGAGTGTCAGTAGAGGGGGGTGTTTCTGATAAAGTGGCCAGTGAGTGTCAGTAGAGGGGGGTGTTTCTGATAAAGTGGCCAGTGAGTGTCAGTAGAGGGGGTTGTTTCTGATAAAGTGGCCAGTGAGTGTCAGTAGAAGGGGGTGTTTCTGATAAAGTGGCCAGTGAGTGTCAGTAGAAGAGGGTGTTTCTGATAAAGTGGCCAGTGAGTGTCAGTAGAAGGGGTGTGTTTCTGATAAAGTGGCCAAAGAGTGTCCGTAGAGGAGGGTGTTTCTGATTAAGTGGCCAATGAATGTCAGTAGAAGGGGGGTGTTTCTGATAAAGTGGCCAGTGAGGGTCAGTAGAGGGGGTTGTTTCTGATAAAGTGGCCAGTGAGTGTCAGTAGAAGGGGGGTGTTTCTGATAAAGTGGCCAGTGAGTGTCAGTAGAAGAGGGTGTTTCTGATAAAGTGGCCAGTGAGTGTCAGTAGAAGAGGGTGTTTCTGATAAAGTGGCCAGTGAGTGTCAGTAGAAGAGGGTGTTTCTGATAAAGTGGCCAGTGAGTGTCAGTAGAGGGGGGGTGTTTCTGATAAAGTGGCCAGTGAGTGTCAGTAGAGGGGGGGTGTTTCTGATAAAGTGGCCAAAGAGTGTCCGTAGAGGAGGGTGTTTCTGATTAAGTGGCCAATGAATGTCAGTAGAAGGGGGGTGTTTCTGATAAAGTGGCCAGTGAGTGTCAGTAGAGGGGGTTGTTTCTGATAAAGTGGCCAGTGAGTGTCAGTAGAAGGGGGGTGTTTCTGATAAAGTGGCCAGTGAGTGTCAGTAGAAGAGGGTGTTTCTGATAAAGTGGCCAGTGAGTGTCAGTAGAGGGGGGGTGTTTCTGATAAAGTGGCCAGTGAGTGTCAGTAGAGGGGGGGTGTTTCTGATAAAGTGGCCAGTGAGTGTCAGTAGAAGAGGGTGTTTCTGATAAAGTGGCCAGTGAGTGTCAGTAGAGGGGGGGTGTTTCTGATAAAGTGGCCAGTGAGTGTCAGTAGAGGGGGGGTGTTTCTGATAAAGTGGCCAGTGAATGTCAGTAGAAGAGGGTGTTTCTGATAAAGTGGCCAGTGAGTGTCAGTAGAGGGGGGGTGTTTCTGATAAAGTGGCCAGTGAGTGTCAGTAGAGGGGGGGTGTTTCTGATAAAGTGGCCAGTGAATGTCAGTAGAAGAGGGTGTTTCTGATAAAGTGGCCAAAGAGTGTCCGTAGAGGAGGGTGTTTCTGATAAAGTGGCCAGTGAGTGTCAGTAGAGGGGGGGTGTTTCTGATAAAGTGGCCAGTGAGTGTCAGTAGAAGAGGGTGTTTCTGATAAAGTGGCCAGTGAGTGTCAGTAGAGGGGGGGTGTTTCTGATAAAGTGGCCAGTGAGTGTCAGTAGAAGGGGTGTGTTTCTGATAAAGTGGCCAAAGAGTGTCCGTAGAGGAGGGTGTTTCTGATTAAGTGGCCAATGAATGTCAGTAGAAGGGGGGTGTTTCTGATAAAGTGGCCAGTGAGTGTCAGTAGAGGGGGTTGTTTCTGATAAAGTGGCCAGTGAGTGTCAGTAGAAGGGGGGTGTTTCTGATAAAGTGGCCAGTGAGTGTCAGTAGAAGAGGGTGTTTCTGATAAAGTGGCCAGTGAGTGTCAGTAGAAGAGGGTGTTTCTGATAAAGTGGCCAGTGAGTGTCAGTAGAAGAGGGTGTTTCTGATAAAGTGGCCAGTGAGTGTCAGTAGAGGGGGGGTGTTTCTGATAAAGTGGCCAGTGAGTGTCAGTAGAGGGGGTGTGTTTCTGATAAAGTGGCCAGTGAGTGTCAGTAGAAGGGGTGTGTTTCTGATAAAGTGGCCAAAGAGTGTCCGTAGAGGAGGGTGTTTCTGATTAAGTGGCCAATGAATGTCAGTAGAAGGGGGGTGTTTCTGATAAAGTGGCCAGTGAGTGTCAGTAGAGGGGGTTGTTTCTGATAAAGTGGCCAGTGAGTGTCAGTAGAAGGGGGGTGTTTCTGATAAAGTGGCCAGTGAGTGTCAGTAGAAGAGGGTGTTTCTGATAAAGTGGCCAGTGAGTGTCAGTAGAGGGGGGGTGTTTCTGATAAAGTGGCCAGTGAGTGTCAGTAGAGGGGGGGTGTTTCTGATAAAGTGGCCAAAGAGTGTCAGTAGAAGAGGGTGTTTCTGATAAAGTGGCCAGTGAGTGTCAGTAGAGGGGGGGTGTTTCTGATAAAGTGGCCAGTGAGTGTCAGTAGAGGGGGGGTGTTTCTGATAAAGTGGCCAGTGAATGTCAGTAGAAGAGGGTGTTTCTGATAAAGTGGCCAGTGAGTGTCAGTAGAGGGGGGGTGTTTCTGATAAAGTGGCCAGTGAGTGTCAGTAGAGGGGGGGTGTTTCTGATAAAGTGGCCAGTGAATGTCAGTAGAAGAGGGTGTTTCTGATAAAGTGGCCAAAGAGTGTCCGTAGAGGAGGGTGTTTCTGATAAAGTGGCCAGTGAGTGTCAGTAGAGGGGGGGTGTTTCTGATAAAGTGGCCAGTGAGTGTCAGTAGAAGAGGGTGTTTCTGATAAAGTGGCCAGTGAGTGTCAGTAGAGGGGGGGTGTTTCTGATAAAGTGGCCAGTGAGTGTCAGTAGAAGGGGTGTGTTTCTGATAAAGTGGCCAAAGAGTGTCCGTAGAGGAGGGTGTTTCTGATTAAGTGGCCAATGAATGTCAGTAGAAGGGGGGTGTTTCTGATAAAGTGGCCAGTGAGTGTCAGTAGAGGGGGTTGTTTCTGATAAAGTGGCCAGTGAGTGTCAGTAGAAGGGGGGTGTTTCTGATAAAGTGGCCAGTGAGTGTCAGTAGAAGAGGGTGTTTCTGATAAAGTGGCCAGTGAGTGTCAGTAGAGGGGGGGTGTTTCTGATAAAGTGGCCAGTGAGTGTCAGTAGAGGGGGGGTGTTTCTGATAAAGTGGCCAGTGAGTGTCAGTAGAGGGGGGTGTTTCTGATAAAGTGGCCAGTGAGTGTCAGTAGAGGGGGGTGTTTCTGATAAAGTGGCCAGTGAGTGTCAGTAGAGGGGGTTGTTTCTGATAAAGTGGCCAGTGAGTGTCAGTAGAAGGGGGTGTTTCTGATAAAGTGGCCAGTGAGTGTCAGTAGAAGAGGGTGTTTCTGATAAAGTGGCCAGTGAGTGTCAGTAGAAGGGGTGTGTTTCTGATAAAGTGGCCAAAGAGTGTCCGTAGAGGAGGGTGTTTCTGATTAAGTGGCCAATGAATGTCAGTAGAAGGGGGGTGTTTCTGATAAAGTGGCCAGTGAGTGTCAGTAGAGGGGGTTGTTTCTGATAAAGTGGCCAGTGAGTGTCAGTAGAAGGGGGGTGTTTCTGATAAAGTGGCCAGTGAGTGTCAGTAGAAGAGGGTGTTTCTGATAAAGTGGCCAGTGAGTGTCAGTAGAAGAGGGTGTTTCTGATAAAGTGGCCAGTGAGTGTCAGTAGAAGAGGGTGTTTCTGATAAAGTGGCCAGTGAGTGTCAGTAGAGGGGGGGTGTTTCTGATAAAGTGGCCAGTGAGTGTCAGTAGAGGGGGTGTGTTTCTGATAAAGTGGCCAGTGAGTGTCAGTAGAAGGGGTGTGTTTCTGATAAAGTGGCCAAAGAGTGTCCGTAGAGGAGGGTGTTTCTGATTAAGTGGCCAATGAATGTCAGTAGAAGGGGGGTGTTTCTGATAAAGTGGCCAGTGAGTGTCAGTAGAGGGGGTTGTTTCTGATAAAGTGGCCAGTGAGTGTCAGTAGAAGGGGGGTGTTTCTGATAAAGTGGCCAGTGAGTGTCAGTAGAGGGGGGTGTTTCTGATAAAGTGGCCAGTGAGTGTCAGTAGAGGGGGTTGTTTCTGATAAAGTGGCCAGTGAGTGTCAGTAGAAGGGGGGTGTTTCTGATAAAGTGGCCAGTGAGTGTCAGTAGAAGAGGGTGTTTCTGATAAAGTGGCCAGTGAGTGTCAGTAGAGGGGGGGTGTTTCTGATAAAGTGGCCAGTGAGTGTCAGTAGAGGGGGGGTGTTTCTGATAAAGTGGCCAGTGAGTGTCAGTAGAGGGGGGGTGTTTCTGATAAAGTGGCCAGTGAGTGTCAGTAGAGGGGGGGTGTTTCTGATAAAGTGGCCAGTGAATGTCAGTAGAAGAGGGTGTTTCTGATAAAGTGGCCAAAGAGTGTCCGTAGAGGGGGGTGTTTCTGATAAAGTGGCCAGTGAGTGTCAGTAGAGGGGGTTGTTTCTGATAAAGTGGCCAGTGAGTGTCAGTAGAGGGGGGGTGTTTCTGATAAAGTGGCCAGTGAGTGTCAGTAGAGGGGGGGTGTTTCTGATAAAGTGGCCAGTGAGTGTCAGTAGAGGGGGTTGTTTCTGATAAAGTGGCCAGTGAATGTCAGTAGAAGAGGGTGTTTCTGATAAAGTGGCCAAAGAGTGTCCGTAGAGGGGGGTGTTTCTGATAAAGTGGCCAGTGAGTGTCAGTAGAGGGGGTTGTTTCTGATAAAGTGGCCAGTGAGTGTCAGTAGAGGGGGGTGTTTCTGATAAAGTGGCCAGTGAGTGTCAGTAGATGGAGGGTGTTTCTGATAAAGTGGCCAGTGAGTGTCAGTAGAGGGGGTTGTTTCTGATAAAGTGGCCAGTGAGTGTCAGTAGAGGGGGGGTGTTTCTGATAAAGTGGCCAGTGAATGTCAGTAGAAGAGGGTGTTTCTGATAAAGTGGCCAAAGAGTGTCCGTAGAGGGGGGTGTTTCTGATAAAGTGGCCAGTGAGTGTCAGTAGAGGGGGTTGTTTCTGATAAAGTGGCCAGTGAGTGTCAGTAGAGGGGGGTGTTTCTGATAAAGTGGCCAGTGAGTGTCAGTAGATGGAGGGTGTTTCTGATAAAGTGGCCAGTGAGTGTCAGTAGAGGGGGGGTGTTTCTGATAAAGTGGCCAATGAGTGTCAGTAGAAGGAGGGTGTTTCTGATAAAGTGGCCAGTGAGTGTCAGTAGAGGGGGGGTGTTTCTGATAAAGTGGCCAGTGAGTGTCAGTAGAGGGGGGGTGTTTCTGATAAAGTGGCCAGTGAGTGTCAGTAGAAGGGGTGTGTTTCTGAAAAAGTGGCCAATGAGTGTCAGTAGAAGGAGGGTGTTTCTGATAAAGTGGCCAGTGAGTGTCAGTAGAGGAGGGTGTTTCTGATAAAGTGGCCAGTTCTCAATGCTATGACAGCTGTTATAAAACACTTCTTTTTAAACACTTTTCAGCTGGTCTTCTCTCCTCCTGCCTGCGCCAAGCTTCAAGGTCAAAACACGCAGCTGAGATCCTGAAGCCATCTGTTATTTTCTTCTATTCATGACAGGTTTTATGTTTTCCCTCTCATCATGTTTTCTTTCCTCTGCGCTTTTGACAGACATTTGTCAAATATGTGGCACATTCCTGCACCTCCATCAATCTCATTAGCCATCTCCCTCACCTTTATGTCTGTGATTGATTGGTAATCCTGGCCGACAGGGTGATTCATTATTAACAGAGGAAGATGTTCCTAGTATAAATCTTCTCTGAATCAGACCATTATTCCTTAAAGCAACACTGGGTAGTATTTCTAAATTAAAATTACAACTTCAAAATCATTGTGATGCTCCACTGAACTTTAATACAAGAACAGAGGCTCTGTCGTTTCTACTCAAGGTTGAGCACTTGCAGAAACTGTGCTATGTAATTATTGGAGAAGGATTAGTGTTAGGGTTAGTTAAGAAGTGAATAACATTGTGCAACTGTAAGGATATTAATTCTAAGGTAATAACATATTTTTTACCATCAGGCAGAGTTTAGTGTAATATACTGTGTGTGTGTGTGTGTGTGTGTGTGTGTGTGTGTGTGGTCTTTAAAATGCTGTGTGACTAGAGAAAACTTCTCGAAGCTTTGCTGAAATGTACAGTAAGGGTAAAACAAAGAATGTATGGAAGTCATGTTCTCTGTTTATCTATTTGCACTTGCTTCCCCCTTCTGGCAGACATTGTGAATTACAATCTGATTTTAATTTATTTTGACTCTAGAATAGATAAAGAAATAGACCCATGGTTAGAGTTAACTCAGAAAATCAACAAAATATATCACCTGACCTGACATGTGAAACGTGCGGAAGAACACCGTGCAACACGGGATGTGCTGCATTTAATTTCCCAGAGTGGTTTTATGTGATGATTGTGAACGTTTTCTATGACTGAGTTTTCAGAAAGAAGGCAGACCTAAACACGTCTTACATGCCACTCCAGACTCAGCACTGCAGAAACTGCGCCATGTAACTTTTCAAAGAGGGTAGGAACACCCGCAGCCCCACCCCCAGGGCGGGGATTTCAGGACACTGCTGCAAAAGCGAATTACGGCCTGAAACTCTAGTGCAAAAATACAACATTTTATCTAGTATTCCTTAAAATACAACAGGCCTATGCGCTTTGCTACGCGTACGAATACGCACTAGTCAGTAGGCACCCTAGTTAGGACACACGAGCGTGTATTGGGACGCGCCCCCTGCTTTATCAGTTCTCCTTCCCTAAGTCTGGAACAGTTGGGAATTTCGGAGAGATTCTTCGAGATTGGAGCCTGGAAACAGCAGTAGAGCGGTGGGTTTGGTGTAAAACAGCTGGACAATATGGAGGGTGTAGTTTCTGAGGGGGGTTTGTTGTGTTTTTGCGGACTCTGGAGTGATTAAGGCGCTAAGCTTAGGTTTAGGGCCGGTAGAGGGTTGCTCTGCTTTTTTTCAAACCTAGGATTTTTAGCCTTTGGTGTTTTAAACGTACACACAGTTGATATTGATCGTTATAATTGTTCTTAAATGTGTGTTTTAGATGCTGTTGAATGTCGTCGGTAGCCCAGAGTTATCAAACAGCTGTCAAAAAGCAGTCAAACAGGGAAGCTATCTTGGCTAACGTTGATACTGAACAGATGTAGGTCCTCTAAAGAAGCCAAAAACGTCGATTATTTTCTCCGAAACCCTCCCGAGGAGCTAGAACGCTTCATGTGGACGGGGAGTCCTAATAAGAAGACTTCTCTATCCCTATAAATCCCTGCAGTCCTAGAATGTTACATAATCAACAAAGACATAATCATAACTCTCATCTCATCCTTTTTTTCTACTACCTTAGGTTTTATAAAGATGTATCATCTAAAGCCATAATTTAGCCACAATTCATGAAGCATCAGCTCTCCTACTCTTCACTAATTTCTTCTCTCACTCTACAATAATTCTAACAGACCAGAGACCTCCTTGCCCTTGTGCTATGCTGGTGTGAGTGGATCAGACACAGCAGTGCTGCTGGAGTTTTTAAACCCTGTGTCCACTCTGTGAGACACTCCTCCCTCGTTGGTCCACCTTGTAGATGTAAAGTCAGAGACAGTAGCTCATCTGTTGCTGCACAGTGTGTGTCGGTCGTCCTCTAGTTCTTCATCGGTGACACAGGACGCTGTCGGCTGGATGTTTTTGTCGGCGGACTGTTCTCAGTCCAGCAGTGACACTGAGCGGTTTAAAAACTTTAAAAAAAAACATGCAGAGCGACAATATAATGTATAATGTATCGCTTCTTTTCTTAGACCCAAAGAAGATAAGCTATGGAGCCGTCCTCTCAGGATCAGGGACCAGTGAGTCCAGAAACGACTGAGAGTCCATGGGCAGTGACTGAGTCCTTGCGTCTGAGGCGTTTCCTATGTTACGGCTCTGAGAGCGCCACCTACAGCACGAGGGAGCGGGCGCTGGGGCCCGAGTGTACCCTGGCACTGATGGAGCTGCTGGAGTCTGGCCGAGGAGCCGAGGTGGTGGAGGAGGTGAGACGTCTGAGTCTTGAAGGCAAGACAGTTCGTCCAAACCCTGCTCTCTTTGCTCTGGCCTTCTGCTCGCACTCAGAGGTGGGTACAGATTTATTATGTTTACTCAGGTTTGATCTAGGGCTGATAATTTTATGTTGCAATCATGGTGTTAAAGTTGGCATACCCCCCCTCTTCTCCAGAGTGGAACACACTTATGGTTCTTAATGAAATGTCTGTGACTTGCTTTCGTCCAAGCCCCACAGCAGAGTTCTCTCCCTGTCTAAACAGCCCTCTTCAGAACGCCCTCTTTCAGCACCTTTTCCTTTAAATGATAAAGAGCCACTCGCTGTTCACCCCGACCCTGAGCACACAGCAGTGAGGAGCGAGGAGCAGAAGCTCTAGAGTATAAATATCTTAAATTACACTTACTTTAGCCTTGTTTCTGCTTTTCAAAAGCACTGTAGTAATTTGAGCACCTGTAAACTTTTTAAAAGTCATATTAAATCTCTCGGATGTTGACTGAATAAAGGGTATCTGACGTAATGAGTTCTCAGTGATCTCCTGAGTGTCCATAGGTCAGTTTCAGTGAAAAGCAGATGAGGTATTTCTCAAATCTTGTGCATAGACACACTAAGCAGGATGTGAGTTACGTACGATCTTGTGATAAGATGCCATCAAAGGAGCAGACTCTACAGATTCAGGAAATGTTTGAACCATATTCTTGTGCTGTATTATATCAAAGAAACATCACACAATGTCAAATTTGTTGTGCTGTTGCGTCCATCAGCTTCAGAAATTAAAAGTTAGTATGTAGAGGACTTCCTAAACTTGTTCGTCTCTTCTCTCCCCTGTGCTCAGCGCTCAGACCCTGGGGTAAAGCAGGCAGCCTTACGCGCAGTTCATGACCTCTGCCGAGCACCCGGGCAGCTCTTCACCTTCATCCAGTTTAGGAAGGAGCTGAAGGACGGGCACCACTGTGGGATGTGGGGGCGTGGCCTACGCAGGGCCGTTTCTGATTGGTACAACAAGCAGGATGCACTCACCCTCGCTCACACAGTCACCAGGTGTAAACACAGAGCCGGCTGGTCCCACCAGGATCTCCTCCGACTCTCACACATGAAGCCCACCAGTGACGGTACGAGCTCTGCTGGGTTTTAAAGCCGTAGTTAAGCAACAGAAACAATAAATAATGGTTTGTGTTTTCTCCTTTACTACAAATTAAAGTAGATGGTTTTTCAAGGTTTTTTTGGAAAAACAGTGGGTTTTTGTAGAACCACAGGATAGGGCTTTGCGATATCGTATCATTCATAATTTTTAAAACAATTTTAAAAAATCTTTATCATAATAATAGTGATATTCTGACTTGTTTACAAAATGACATCAAGCAGTTATCCATAATGTGGCATACACTCTTTACATGAGTCGTTTAGATACAGTGAAGTACGGTGGAAAGTGGCTCTGACGCAGAGGAATTTGCTCCAAAAATAGGGGCGTGGTAAGTTTAGGAAATTTAGTAAAATAAATCGTTGTAATAAGTAAAATCATTAATACTATTACCGTTTGCGGCACGGTGGCGCAGCAGGTAGTGTCGCAGTCACACAGCTCCAGGGACCTGGAGGTTGTGGGTTCGATTCCCGCTCCGGGTGACTGTGAGGAGTTGGTGTGTTCTCCCCGTGTCCGGGTGGGTTTCCTCCAGGTGCTCTGGTTTCCTCCCACAGTCCAAAAACACAAGTTGGTAGGTGGATTGGTGACTCAAAAGTGTCCGTAGGTGTGAATGTGTGTGTCTGTGTTGCCCTGTGAAGGACTGGCGCCTGTGAAGGACTGGAATCACTGGGCACAAGGCGGGAACACACCCTGGAGGGGGTGCCAGTCCTTCCCAGGGCGTCACACACTCACACCTATGGACATTTTTTATTTATATTTTATATACACACCACACTCCTCTTGGAGCTGTGACAGAGACACTACCTGCTGCACCACCGTGCCTCCCGCCTTTGAAATCAATAAATGTATATTTCAGTGTATTGTCATATCTTCAAAAATATCATTATCACCAAAAAAAATATCCTGAAATATTGTGATATTATTTTTGGGCCATATCGCCCGCCCCTACAACAAAGTCTCAAAGAGCCATTTGCAAGCTTTAAACAATTGTTCTTAAAATGTATGTTAAATGTATTGTAAATGGTTCTGTGTTGCACCAAAACAGGTTCTTCTGTTGTTAAAGCATGAAATGGTAACAGTGGAAGAACCTTGTTTTTGTTGCAATGGGGTGCCATATACAGTACATTTACTGTTAAACTCAAGAACAATGCAGAGTGTTTGTGGTTCTACAGAGTGTAATCAGGATGTGGGATACATGAGCTAACCCTAGGCTGCATCTCAAAAAGCTCCCTACTCCCTACATAGTGCATACTAATATTCATGTACTATTTATACTGCCCTGCATTTGCACGTCCCCCACTTTAAACACCTTTTAAAGTAACACTAGGTGATGTTTGGGTTGTTTGCTCCTGGGGCTTCCTCTAGTGTAATTCATATTTATAGCACTGTACTAAAATTCATGGGAAGCAGTGTGGTGGTTTCCTACCCTCCTCCACAAGTTACATAGTGTAGTTTCTGCAGTGCTGAGCCTGGAGTTGCAGTGACAGAGGCTCTATTCTCTCTCTTAGACCTCAGTGGAGCATCACAGAGATTTTGAAGCTGATTTTAGAAATATTCCTTTAAGTTGTACCTCAGAAGTTGTGTGTGTTTTGATGAAATCTTGTTTGTTTTCTGATGTTCCACAGCCATTGCGCTCATTAGTAAATACGTGACAAAGGGTTGGAAGGTGGTTCAAGAGATGTATGGGGACAAAGAGAACTCAGAAGAGGTGATGAAAGTGTTTGCGTATCTGGAGGCGGTGGAGAAGGCCAAGCACTCGAATGATGAGCAGGAGGTAGTTCACCTGATCGAGGAATACAGACTGGACAGAGAGCAGATACTAACCAATCATCTGAAGTCCAAAGAGGTCAGAAACACTTTCACATTGTACAGCACACACACACAAACACACTCATATGACATGACCCATATTCATGCCTGAGACCCGGCTCAACTCAAAACTCCTAAACCAAACCCTGAGCCAATTATTATTATTCATTCATTCATTTAATCTCCTGTAAGCACTTCATCCTGTTCAAGAGGATCCCACCCAGGACCCTGAGCCCCTGGAGCTGTGTGCAGTGGCGCCCCCTGCAGCATTATCTTGCCCGTGTTGCTCTCTTCACGCCAGTGTCTCTGTGACTGTTTCAGGTGTGGAAAGCTTTGCTGAAGGAGATGCCGGTGGTGGCTCTGTTGAGGCATTTGGGTAAAATGACAGCAGATAAAGTCCTGTCTCCTGGAACTCCAGAGGTCACAGCAGTTTGCGAGAGGATTCAGGATGAACAAGGTCTAACCAAGGTAGGAGTGTTTGATATTCCAGTCCACATTCCACTGCTGAGAGTTGTGGCCGCTTTGGAAACCACAACAACTGCGGCGGTGACACTAAGCAGTGTTTACTCATGGTGTATTGGCGTGTTGTTGTTATTGTTTGGGACTGAACACAGCTCCGTCATCAGTTCAGACAGATCAGTAGAGTTTGTTCCTTCCTTTTTGCAGCGTCCAGCTCTCGCTGGATTCTTTCGCTGGCCACTGATCCAAGGAGCGTTTGAACCTCTTCAAAAGACCACGGCGTAATTTTATGAGCTACCGTCGTGAGTCGGATAAAAACAAATGTGATCTCTGCTGCAGCTGGAGATTTTTCAGATGGAGAATTGGTGCTGGTCGTCTGCGTTGCGTGGCGTAGAGTGACGAATCTGTCTGGACAATCAGTGCTCTGCAAGGTTTACACACCACGGTTTAGTCCCTACCACAGGAGAACAGGGACTAAACAAGAACCTGCTTCCAGAACCAGGCCTAGATTTACCTGGAGGAGGGAAACAGACAAATCGAGTCCAGTGGGGACCCTGCAGTGGAAAAGCATTTTATTGCAAAGCAAGTTATTGACTCCATCTAAAACTTAGAGAGGAGGCACACAGTTGTGTCTGAACAAACATGATTAGTTTACTGGTGACATCATGTCAAAATTCTTCCCTCCAGCCTCCAGGGACTTGGGGCAGATGCCCTAAAGTATAGGGTTAAAGCTGTACATTTGATTTGTGACAGGCTGAATTATATTTTCACTTTCCTCTTAAAGCAACACTAGGTAAGGCTCGGTATGTTTGCTCCACCTTTACAGATGCAAAGTATAATTCACTTCTAGAGCACTGACCTGAACTCCTCCAAACGTGCATAGTCCATAGTGTAGTTTCTGCAGTGCTGAGCCCGGACCAGCAACGGCTTAAGCTCTATTCTCCCTGTTACAGTTTAGTGGAGAATCACGATGATTTCGAAGCTGTGATTTTATGGTAAAAATACTACCTAGCGTTGCTTTAAATATTAACTTGAAGTAACTTTTATGCAGGTCAATTAAAACCTAAATAACATTAGTGTATTAGCATGCCCTTTGACATATGTACAATCAGGATCTGTGGGATTTTCACTCCAGGCAAAAACACACCCCTTCAGTGTCATGGTGGCATCTGAAAACTACAAGAGAGGTCACGGGAAGAGAGGAAAACTAAAATGGGAGCCGAACAGAGACATTATCCAGGCGCTGGACTCGGCGTTCTACAAGTGTCTCTCAGTGAGTATCCCTGCTTCCAAATAGACACCGTACACACTCAAACTTGTACATACTGTTACAACCAGCACATGACCATAGCGTTAGATATTGTAACCTCCAGAACTGGAGCTCGCTGTTCACGCCAAACCCAAGCGAACAGCAGCGAGGAGCGAGAAACTCTGGTTTTTAGCCGTTTTTGCTCAGTTCTCTTTCTACTCCATTCTCGTTTTCTGTTTTTGCTCAGTGCTCTTATTTCTCCACACTCGTTGTGTCTGTTTTGCTGCGTTTAACCTCGTCTTTGCAGTCTCGCATAACCACGAGTCCAGCGCTGTGATTGGACAGACTCAGAAGAGAGGGCGGGGCCATTCTAAAGTCTATCCACTTGACGCCAGAAGCTGAGCAGAATCAGATCGGCTCGTTTTATCCTGTGTTATCAGACTTAGACAGCACACAGAAAACTGACTGGGGTCTTGTGTCACATTGTGTGGGCTTTTGGGCTCTAGATTCATACTTTAATGTGAACATGCACTGAACAAGGGATTTTTGTATTATATGTCCCCTTTAATGATTAACCACTATAAAAATTATAACACTAACACGTTTTTAAGAAGGTATTTCAGCTCTCACTGTCAAAGCTGTGTGTTTTAACATGGTGTAGCAGTGGTGGCTGTTTCTTCCCTTTAAATGATGCACACAGAACTGGCTTGAGCTCTAACAGTACCTCCTGCTGGACATAAGAGTGCAGTCAACACACCTAGTTTTATTCGACTGATTTCTGTACACAGGATACCTCATGGCTGTACCAACATTCTCATGTGTTTCATGTCTGTTTCTCCATGAACTCTCTGGTGTCAGAACGTGGAGCCCACGGGGAAGCGCTTTGTGATCGGACTCGATGTGAGCGCGTCTCTCAGCAGTTTGGCTCTCGGGAGTGGCGTCAGCTCGGTCGCGGTGGCTGCAGCGATGAGCACGGTGAGACTGACGCCAGCCCCGTAGTTCTACAGTTATGTGCATACTTGGTCAGCCCACTTTCAACCTGGTTTTCAATGGTCTTTCTCTCCACTCTCGTCTGTTTAAGGTGATTGCACGAGTTGAAGCAGAGGCTGAAGTGTTGATGTTTTCAGAAGGAGCTGTGGTGCCCTGCGTCATCACAGAAGACACGTCTATGATCCAAGTGACGGCACAACTGGTCCAGGTAAAACAACAAGAAGCTACAGAGGAGGGGTTTTCCTGGGTGGGATCCTGTCCTCTGTGTGGTGTGTGTTTCCACATGTGAGCGGACTGTGACATTTGAAGTTGTAGAAAATAGTCACACATGGGTATCTCTCAATTTGAAGTCACAGAGAAAAGTGCTTTAGGAGTTTAGAAGCAAACAGCTAGATTTATTTGCTCTCCCACAAATACACATCAATAACAACCCCTATTCAAATCTGATGATGTGAGCACTAAATATCTCAGTAAAGGTGGTATAAAAGTGATCTGTGCTTCTGTGGAGCCATGTGCGGACGCTGTTCAGAGATCAGCAAACCCTCCTGACCAATCAGAGGAGCTCTTTGGGTACATGTCAAAAGCTGTTGGCCGATGTCTCATAGATTTGTGACTGAGTGCCTCCTACAAAAAAACTTTTCTAGTTTTAGAAACAGAGAAAAAATTGGAAAACCTGAAATGACTAACCGATTTGTGATGGGAAAACATCTAAAAATACTTTAAAAACTATTTTTTTAGTGCTTTAAAAGTGCTCTAAAAATACCTTCATAGAAAGCAGAGCAGCCTGAGGAAACCAGCACAGACAAAGGGAAAACACACCACCCTTCTGAAAGACAGTGACCCGAGAGAAGATCCCACCCTCTACACAATCCCCACATCATTGTAGAGTGATTCCTTCTTTTCCAAACAGTTTCAAAGATTTGCAGTACAAGTTTTTCCCGATCTCGTGCGCAAAGTTTACATGTTGTTTTCCTCCAGACCCAGAGTGGAGGCACAGACTGTGCTCTGCCAATAGAGTGGGCCTCAGAAAACGACAAGCTCGTGGATGTGTTCGTCATCTTCTCCAACAACGAAATCAGCCTTGGAGACACCAGCCCTGCAGAAGCGCTGAGGACGTACAGACAAGTAGGTGACCCTTTCGTGTCCACTCTAGGGCGAAACATTTGTGGACAACCTCTACTCTTGGTGTATTTAGACTCATGCAGCTGCTCTGAAGCGTCCTGTATCAGTTTGTGTTTCTCTGTAGACGTTAAACACACTGTGTCCTCAAACGTTTGGATGTATGTTGTAGGCATGTAGAAACATAATTATCAATAAAAACAAGAAATGTTTGAATCGAGTGCCTTGTCTCTAAGGAGTGGGGTGTGTATTGATTATGACTGAATCTTGATTACAGCACCTACGTCTATAAGATACAGACTGTGACTAATGATTATTTTATGGATTAATGAAAATTAGAGTCCGTGATTAAAGGTTAAATATGAATGGACCTAAACTAGTGCTGAGCGATATGAGCACAAACGAATATCACGATTAATTGTACCTTTTACCATGATTACGATTAATGAACAATTATTTTTCTTAGTTATATACAGAGTCCAAATCATAGTCACTGTGTTTTTGTTTGGTACAAGCTGCTCGAGTTGCTCGGTGGGCCTCGGCGTTTAGGTTCTCTTCCATGTGGCAGATACGGGCGGAATCACGTTACTACAGCTTGGTAGCGTGGTTTTAAAGGGACTGTACATGAAACACAGTGGGGACATAACAGAATAAAAATAATTGGTATAATGGATATAGATACAATTATGTTGATTAGAAGTTCTGAATGTCGATTTCGGTTAATTTTTGATTAATTGCCCAGCTCAAACCTAAACACACTCTAAGCTCTGCACAGCTTTGTGTCTCTGTTTGTCTTCTGTAAAGCTGTAAAAGCCAGTATTTGAGTTTACGACAATTTATCATAAATTTATAAACCTTAGCTTTGTTATTTTTGTGAAAATATTTGCTACAAATTAAACCTGTTTTAAGAAAAAAAGATCTTTATTTCAAGCAGCTCCTACATCACAAAAGAAAATGCGTTTGAATGTAAGCCATTTAAGGTTGAACCAAAGAATGCTCTGAGCACCATTTAAGGTGGAATTAGACTCAGAATCCCTTCACACTAAGGAGGTGAGGAAAAAAACAACAGTGGAATATAATTACAGGAAAATTTAATGTGGAACTGAGCATCGACTTGTAAGCTGCTGCACCATTTAAGGTAGAGCGTCTGCGACACTGTTGCTAACTTTGGTTGATACTGTCTCCATCACTTCCTGTAGTGCATTGCAGTTAAATCAACTGATGATGAAAATGAAATTCCAAGTAGACAATTTTTTATACTTGATAATTGATATTGTTGATTATATCAACTAATCATTTCAACCTTACTATTACCGCTCGTGTGTTTCCTCCCCCAGAAAACGGGTGTGTTTTCCAAGCTGGTTGTGTGTGGGATGACGACTAACAGCCTCTCTGTGGCGGATCCAGATGACCCGGGAATGTTGGACGTGTGTGGCTTCGACTCCCGGGCGGTGGACGTCATCCGTAACTTTGTGCTGGATGTCATTTGAGAGCGGTGCACAGTGGGAAATGTAGTTTTGTTTTGTTTGTTTTTTTCCTTCAAGGTTTGCACTTGCTGAGCATGGACCTGCACATTCCTGACGAAACAAGGAAGCAACTGTAGTGAAGTTAGTTTAGTGTCTGATTCAGCCTGATTCTGGGATTCAAGGGGAAACAAACAATCAAAAAAAAAAAAAAAAGAAGTAAATTTGATAAAGTCCAGCAGGCTGGACTAGTATGAAGACGATGGGTAACAGTTAATTTTACTCACCCATATTCAGTCCTGAATTTTATGTTCCAACACGAAGGCTGTTCTTTTTATATACATATTTTTTATTACAGGGAAACAAATGAGGATTTTATTGGAGTACAGAGCTTTTTCGGTTCAAAAGGTAAATGCTTGATAGTGTAAGCTCCTAATGAAGAGATTTAGGGTTTAATGAGTGGGTTTAGAGGCCTTTCTACATCACGTCATATGTGTCTGTTCCCTTTCGATTCACCGTGCTGTCAATTGTGTGTTTTAATTGTAAATCATCACATATTATTGCTGTTGATTCTTCGTATTGCTTTGTAGCAGATGCACATCGAAAGTGCGTCAAGTTAAAATCCTTCTGAACAAACCTGTGTCAATCACCAGAATAAATACCTCAGTTTCTTGACCTTGGATATTGTATATTTACAATCTTGCTTCACTGTTGATCAATTCTTCAAAGAATGAGTGATATACAGTGTGTATTGTATTTGTGTATCGCGAGCAACTCTTACAAGAAGAGTTTAATGAAAGCATCATAGCTGATGCACGCTGTAAGGTTTATTCCACATATTAAAGGGAATATGCCACAGATTTCCAAACATCCTCAGCTCAAAGTCAGAATTGTTGACAGTGGTGATGAATGGAACCAGACGTCTGATTTACCACTATTCCTTATATAAAACTCTTAGATGGGCGGAGGTTGAGGGAGGTGTATTGGAGACACACAGACACCTGGTTCCATTCACCACCATTGTAATATAAAAGTCTCTCAAATTAACCACTTAAAATGAACACCCTTTCCACCAGTTTGTTTACCTTTCAACCCCAGGAATTATACAGAAATGTTCTGAAAAATAATTATATTTCCCTTTAAAACTTGATATTTTGTGTGTGGTTTTTTGTTTGTTTGATGCTGGTTTGCCTCTAAACAAAATTGGTTTAAAAACCACAACTTTGACATCATTAATAACACGTGAAAGGAACTAGCATCCATTTATTATCACCATGCAGAGCCGTTTAAGCTAACTCATGGTGACTATCTTTCTTTGTTTATTAGCTACATTAGCACTGTTAGCCTAGCTCTTTTAGTGCGAGGGGATGGGTGTAAAAACACTGATAGAATAAAAGCTGTTGTGTAACAGACACTATTAGAAGGGCTAAAGGCAAAGTAGCGTTGATAGCATTGGGTGCTAATGTGATCTTAACACTCCTGTCGCTTTTAAAAGATGGAAATGAATGTACTTTTGGTTTGTATGTCTGTAAACTTTAGAGACTTAAAAATCCTGCTTATACTGCCATAAAGATTGGTGATATGTAAAACACTGAAATGTTTTTATTATTATATATATAATTGTTATTATTATTATTATCATTAGAGGGTGAGAAAAATGCTAAATCAAGTCTCACTGCCACAGCAGCTTCCTGTCAATATTCATTGCTGCGGTTGACAGTGAAGAAGAAAAAAGCTGTATATTCACCACATTTAATCTAATAAAGGTTTATTTGTTAAAGACCCTAACTTTATATCTTTGTGGTTTTTAAATATTTATAGCATACAAATGCTAACACAGGCTGAAATCTAGCTAATGCTATCTCTTGAATGGGAACCAAGGATACATCATTTGCAGGGGATGCTTTTGAGAGCTGGGTTCCAGCGTGGCTTTGTCTGAATTCAGACCAGAGATAAACGGTGTCAGGCTTATCCATTGTTTACAGCATGATAATATCAGAGTGATATATGATATGCATGTGGAAACGATGAGCTCTGTCTGTTACAGTTGGAGTATTTCAGACTATGGCTCCAGAGCCGTCTGCTGAGCTCCAGAACAGTTAGAACAGCGAAGAACGGTCACCTAGAAATGATGACACATTGAGTCACGCTGAACACAGCCCAGAAACACACACAGCATTTAACTGTTTTTATTTCCTATTATTTCCTGGGTTTTTTTTTACAAATCGGAAATCAGATACGGTTCATTTCCCATTTTCCATTTCCCATTTCAAGAGAAGAACCCCCAAAGACTTGTCTGGTTCTCTGGTCTTTATGCAGAACCCCATCGAGGACAATATAACGGTCTGTAAATGACACGTCCAGGTCCACTGTGCTGTAATGCTTTATTTGAGGCTCTGAGCTCTTTCTGGAGCTTCTATATCTTCAGTTTCATGTCGGTGGAAACACTCTGAACAGTTCCAAATTAGGTTCATGAATGGGAACAGAACATGTTCCACGCTGGTAGAAATGGGCTGAAACTGGTCAGTGAAGCAAGTACTTACTGCCAGCTAACAGCTGGCTAAGTGGTCACCAGCAGAAACCAATAACTTCTAAATGGCAGCTTCCAGACGCTAAACAGCTGCAACAAACTCTACAGTAAGGCTACTGCTACTCTGTCCTGACTTCTCTGCTTGTTGGATGGTCTTTAATTATTCTGTAAAAGATTATTTTTGGAACTACAATTAGAATTACTGAATGTTCCCCCGCAAATGATTTTACGAAGTGAGTAAGGAAAGGCCACACAGAGGAGGCACCAGTAAATCTCCCTTTGTTTTCCTGACTGAAGAGAGTGGAGATAAAGCCTTTCAAACTGAGGTCTGAAATGTGTGCCTGTTTGTACTGAGCACATGCACTGTTTATAAACTCTTCAACTTTATGGGTGACAATCATTGTCAACAGTTTTAATTCTATTTTAAGAAGCCCTCTGGCAAAAACTGAGTCTCCTGGAGACTCTGAAGAAGGGCTTGAATTATAAGTCCAATATTTCTGGTCATTTCTGAAACCTGCATCAGACCTGGGTTGTGTGCACACTTCAGTATTGTGTCAGTAAGCAAACATAACATCTGGTGAAAGAGTGCTCTCTTTCAAACTCCAGCAAACTCTACTGTGTTCAGAGCACTCTTGTATGGTCAGTGAAGTGTGAATGGTTAAGTCACCATCTCTGCTGCAAACAGACACTCACACACACACACAAACGCTACATCATTAGCATATCCACGGACCACATGCTATTTGAGTGTGAGATGAAATGCTAAAAGCTACATTATTAATTCTCTAATTGGTTTGTGTTATAAAACAGCATCTGTCTCATGTTTTTCTGGCTGCCACTGAGGCCTGCTTTTCTCTGCTGTCTTCCGAGGGGAGAGTAGACGAAGAACGCTTTAGCTGTTTTATTAGCATCGCGTTAATTAGCGTCATCAAGCTAAGAAATGTAGTCTACTTTGTTTACGACTTTAGAAGTTTTCTAACTAGTTAAATTTTTATTTTTATTTTTTTACTTTTTCTGGAACACGATTTCTGTGTCCTGAAGCGCTGAAACCCGCAGAAATTTGGTTCTACACATGACATGGATATTATTGCCTTGGCCTTAGAACATATACAGCCACACAGAAGGCTGTGGATGTTAGTAGTGACCTTCCACACAGAAAATAACCAACAACTTCAAACTACAAGGTCCACTGACTTCTTGGTGTTTTCTTTGGGGAATGAAGAACCCTGGAACCAGAATTTTAATCTGTTTTTGATAATAATAATAGGGTTAATAACATCAGAAACAGTCCATAGAGAGTGATTAAGCCTGTGGCAGTGTAGCAGAATTGTCTTCTCTGGAAGAGAGCTCATTCTAATGCCTCTGGGATTCAGTGGATTGACATTTGCGATCCAGAACACCAAGCTTGTGGCATCTGGTGTATCTGAATGTTATCAGATCTGAAGTAATTCTTGAAATAAACAAGTGCTTGTGGCTCTGAACCACATCTTCTGCTACAGAAGCTGAAGCTTTTTCCATCTGAGGGTCACGACCAGGTTCTGGTTCACATCATAGTCTTGGAATGAAGCTGGCATTGATATCAGATCTGTGAACACTGTTGTGGCTTCAACTCACAAAAAAGACATCAGCAAAAAAAGCATATTTAAAGGAACATTAGGTAAGGTTTTGGCTCCCGGGGTTCCCTCTGGTGTAATTTATTTTTACAGCATGGTACTGAAATTAGTGGGGAGGGGCATCCTAGCTTCCTCCACATGTTACAAAGTGCAGTGTCTGCAGTGCTGAGCCCTGAGTAGCAATGGCAGAGGCTCTGTTCTCTCTATTACAGCTCAGTGGAGCATCTTGAGAATAAAGGTACTACAAAGGGTTATTTGAGCGATGTAATAGAAAAAAACACTTTTATTTATGTACAATGAGTGTGCTGTGCCACCGTGCCACCCAAAAACCGACATAGTGTTCCTTTAAATTATACTATTTTGGAAGCGAGAATTTGTAGTAAATCACACCTAACATCTCATTTAAATTATATTTATTTATAAACACAGTGGTGCAGCAGGTAGTGTCTCTGTCACAGCTCCAGGGACCTGGAGGTTGTGGGTGTCTGTGAGGAGTGTGGTGTGTTCTCCACGTGGGTTTCCTCTGGGTGCTCCGCTTTCTTCCCACGCTCCAAAAAACATATGTTGGTAGGTGGATTGGAGACTCAAAAGTGTCCGTAGGTGTGAGTGTGTGTCACCCTGTGAAGGACTGGCGCCCCCTCCAGGGTGTGTTCCTGCCTTGGGCCCAGTGACTCCGAGTAGGCTCTGGACCCACCACGACCCTGAACTAGATAAGAGCTACAGACAATGAATGAATTAATTTAAGCACAATTTTAATTGTTTTTCAATTCAACTGGAGTTCAGTCAGGCATCTCAGAAGATTTGTGAAAATAAAGTAATAACATCATTATTATTGTCCGTATACTTTAAGTGTAATTTAATATAATTTAAATCATATATTAGTAGTGATTTATTACCAGCTAGTGATTCCAAAATAACATTTAAGTACTTAAATAACTTTAAGGACTTTAAGGAGTTTAACACTAACAAGCCCTGCTTTCCATATTTTTAACAAAATATTGAATGTGAAGATGCTAAATTAGTTTGGTTCATTTTTGTGGTGTTTTTCTAACAAAAAGTTAACTGGGTGTCAGGACAGGGCAGACTGACGGAGGCGGACACACTTTCAATAACACAAAAGACTCATAGACAAAAAAACAATAGATAACAAAACAGAGACAGACTTGGACAATACGATAAGATACTTAGACAAAGAAAGACCTAGACAGAGAGAAGAGAGAGAACTGGACAGAGAAACCTAGACAGAAAGCTAAACAGACAGAGAGAGCTAAAGAGACTAACCTGAACAAAGAGAGCTAAACAGAGACTTAGACAAGGAGAGCTAAACATAGACCTAAACACAGAGAGACCATACAGAGTGACGCGAGGAACAGACGAGACAAACATACTTGAGACAGAAGAGCAAAGGTAGAATGTGTAACAAACAGGAAGTCACACAAAGGAACTTAAATATACAACACAGACAAGGGACACCTGGAACAGTTAATGAGGAGGCAGGATTACAAAGGAGGCACAGGAACCAAAATTAACAGAACCATGTGCTAGAGCATCCATCCATCCATCCATTCATTATCTGTAACTGCTTATCCAATTCAGGGTCATGGTGGGTCCAGAGCCTACCTGGAATCATTGGGCGCAAGGTGGGAATACACCCTGGAGGGGGCGCCAGTCCTTCACAGGGCAACACACACACTCACATTCACTCACACATACGGACACTTTTGAGTCGCCAATCAACCTACCAACGTGTGTTTTTGGACTGTGGGAGGAAACCAGAGCACCCGGAGGAAACCCACGCGGACACGTGAAGAACACACCAATTCCTCACAGACAGTCACCCGAACCCACAATCTGTGGGTCCCTGGAGCTGTGTGACTGCGACACTACCTGCTGCGCCACTGTGCCGCAGGCTAGAGCACATATTGGGGAAAACACACAGGACAGGACCAGGACGTGACACCGGGAATCCTTACCACAGTGACCTCCAGATGATTATGTTAAACAAAAAGACAGATGTCAAGAAATCTAGAAGGCGAAACGGTGGCAAAACACAGCTTCATGTATTTCATATATATAGTTTGCTTGGGTTCCAGTGTAAAAAGCTAAGAATGACCATAGTATTTCTGTGCAAGTGTGTGTGTGTGTGTGTTTATGTATTAATACAGCAGTATTACATTTTCTGTGTTTGTCTGCAGTGGTGACAGCTGTTTAATTAAATTTATTTTCTGCTGGGAAAACAGAGAACTTAAACATACACAGAGAGAGAGAGAGAGAGAGAGAGAGAGAGACTATGGACAATCTTAGATTTCTAAGCTGAAACCGAAGTTTCTGTCCCATCCAAAAGGATGTTTTTTAAGCTGTAGGATGTTGTTATCATTATAATTCTATAAAGAGATATGGCTTGGTACTGATTTACTACAGAAGAGCCGAACACGAGTTAATGTGGAAAAATAGCAACACGTTTTCTTCAGATTAGCCAGAACAGAAGAAATAAACAAATAACAAAGATTTTCGTCTGTGTTTTGGCCTCCTGTCCACACAAAAATGATGGTCTGTCTTTGTCTGAAACTCACACAGCTCCTCGCTCCCTCTACAGTGAAATACAGCAGTCATAAACTACACTGTACACACAGCTCCTCACTCCCTCTACAGTGAAGTACATCAGTCATAAACTACACTGTACACACACAGCTCCTCACTCCCTCTACAGTGAAGTACATCAGTCATAAACTACACTGTACACACACAGCTCCTCACTCCCTCTACAATGAAGTACATCAGTCATAAACTACACTGTACATACACAGACAGCACTAGAGTTCAGATTCACACAGATGAATAAACAGAAATGATGTGTGTTAGAAATATATACTGCACTGTTAAGATCTAGATTCAGTCGTTTCAGGACGTGTGTAGTGCACTACAGAGGGAGGATGGAGTGATTTGGGATTAAACCTCTGTTTCTCGGGGTCGTGGTGTTTTGATGTCTCTCTGTAAACGGCACTATAGCCCCCTACTGGACTGGCGTGAGAATGCAGCCATTTCCGTATTGGTCTGGACAGGGATATTTGCAAAAACAGAGGGAGGAATATTTAAGTTTTTAAAAATACCCTGATTCGTGTCGATGGGTTCTCAGTGCCATATTTGTGTGTCTTATTGGAAGATAGTTCAGGTTTTGAAAGTAACATCCTCCTTGGGAAGACTGGTTTAAGGCTACTTGGGACAGGTTGTGGAGGAGACATACCCATGTGGACCCCACTAGGATTTGCTGGTTGAGTTGGAAGAACTTTTAGTTGTCTTTTTAAATAGTTTTTAATATTACTTATGTTACAGATGCAGAGTTAGGAGCCTTAATTGCCCGGGGACTCTTATTGGTGTAGTGTGGTGTGGTTACCTGAGCAGGAAATCAAACCCTAGTCTCCTGTGTAAAGAGCAGAATATTACCCACTACACTCTGGCAACCGTGTTCTCTATAAGCAAATGTTTATTATGTTCCCAGACTGTGTCTAAAAAAAATAAAGCAGACCAAGACTCAGATTCATAACTTAGCCATATTTATTATTCATATGAATGAGGTCATAACATAGTTAATATCAGTATAAATTATGCATATGGACTGTAGCTGATTAGCAATGATATTTGTGGTGTAGCATGCATCTCATAATAAGCTTGTTCCAATATTGATACATGTGATTGGCTGATCAGCCGCCTGTCGAATCAATAAACCAATAAACAGCAGCAGTGTCTTTGAAGACATACAAGTACATGTCCATTTTCTCCAGTGATTCTTACTTGATGTTATGAAACAGTCATTATACTGACACCCAGTGGCCTGGAAGTGTTAGAGGTTCTATTCAAATCAGTTTTAAATATGGCTGCGTCCAGCTGTGGAGGACCCGCTCTGTGAAGCATAAACTGGAACACAAAGCAAGTTACTGGTTACAGTTCATGCTTGCGGAGATGTCCTGAGACAGTCTGGCGCCATAAGCGGTGCTCCTCTGGGTCACCTGAGTGACGCTGGAAGTCCGCTGACTTCCCCTGCAAGTGACCTCGCGGAACATGTCCCTGAAGCGAGAGGACATCAGGTTGTAGAGGATGGGGTTCACCACAGAGCTCAGGTAGAAGAAGATGCCGGACACCAGGTGGACGCCCTCGAAAATACTGCGCGCCTCTCCGGTCCAGTCCTCAATGTAGCTCCACATCACACGGTCGATATGGAACGGAGCCCAGCAGATGCAAAACACAATCACCAGCACAACTGTTAGGGATTTAGAAATCACACAATCAAGAGTTTCAACAGAAACCAGAAGCATAAAATCAGTAGCATTTGTAGCAAAGAAGTCCCTTAAATAAAGAATTTAGTCTAATTTTAGAGGTATTATTTATTACAACATTTCATAAACAATTGCTAAAAATATTATGTTACATTTAAAAACATGTTAACATTCAAAATTATGAATTTGGCCACTTTTTTCTTTAAATACATTTTATATTTATTTAACATTAACATTTTAAATTCAAAGTTGCCGCAGAAGTTGTCGCAAACAGAGAATGAATCGACTCACAAGAGATTCAACTCTCTGAATCATTAGCCCACAGTCGATACAACTCACAGGCGCTCGAAGAATCAATTCTTTGGGAGTTGACTCTTTTTCATTATCTGCCTGGCTGCTCTCATATCCCTGACAACAGCAAACAAATTGAGCATTTTCCTGTTTTTATTTCCATGTGATTTTCTTTTTTCTAATGAAATAATGGGTAATTTCGTTTTATTTTTTTGTTTTCATTTTCTCATAGCCCTTGACATCAAATGATATTTTTATTAAGTATTCGTATTTGTTTTAAAAGGTAAGTTGTCAACAAATATATTTCATCATAGGTTGTTTAGAAACATTGAACACTGTGCCTGTGAAGTCCTTGATTAGTTGGAAGAGATGCACTGGTGTTAAGGGGCAGAGCTTAATCTCAGCAGGAATGGACGAGTTTTCCTACAAGATGAACCAACCAGACAAGACCATGGCAACTCACCTAGCATTTTGGTGACCTGCCGGTGCTTCGCCCTCTGCTGGACGCTCTGCACCAGATAAATCCTTCTCTCTCCAGGCCAGGTCTTGGAGGTGTCCATTAGCCTCTCGCGCCTCAGTTGGATGCCGATTAGAAGATAGAGAACACTGATGATCAGCATAGGCAGGAGGAAGAAGAGGAGGGCTGTCACCTGCACCAAGAGGTTGTAGATCCATGCAGGACGCACCAGGCTGCAAACAGCCGATTCGGGGAAGGTTTGTCCAAAACGAGGCGAAAGAAGCAGGATTCCATGGAGGCTGGTGTTGGGAAGGGCACAGAGGAACGATACCATCCACAGGGCCAGGATCACCCGCTTGGCGTGGGCTTTTGTGACCACATGCTTGGCTCGTAGAGGGTGAACCACAGCTATGTAACGTTCAGCGCTGAGGCAGGTCACATTCAGGACAGAGGCCAGGCAAACGGTCTCAAAGAGGCACGTTTTGAAATAGCAGCCTCCAGTTCCCAGCAAGAACGGGTAGTTGGACCAAAGCTCGTAGAGCTCCAGCGGAAGTCCTAGGAGCAGCACCAGAAGGTCAGACATGGCCAAGCTGAACAGATAATAGTTGGTGGGGGTCCTCATGACACGGTGCCGGGCAATGACCACACACGTAAGACCGTTACCCACCACCCCGACCAGGAAGATCAGCAAGTACACAATGAACATGGGCAGAAAGAATGGAGAACGCTGGTAACCCAAGTGATTCGACAGATAATCAGCACGACTCCCACAAAGGTCTTGAATGTCTTCCAGACTCACATTCCACATGATACACCGTCCACTCTCAGGACACCACGATGGATCCGGGATGACGAATGTGTTCTCAGGAGACGAGCAGTTTTGTTGAAGCATGGCTTAATGATGAAGAGACACCTGTAGGAGACGACATACGTCAGTTAAATTTAAAGGAGAATGGACAAACCACACAGTGTTTTCATTACGTCACAGTCCTTTCAAGTGCACTTTCCAAAATATAACTCCCAAATTATTGCATTATATGTCCAGAATGGGATTCTTTCAGCCGAAGATGACACTTCTTTCTGCCCAGCGTCTTCAGTGTACAGTGTTCAGTGCATTGTAAGGGGACCCTGTGTGTGTGTGTGTGTTTGTTTAAGAGTTTATGTGCCCCACGCACATAAAAAATTGTATAGAAGCGTATACCACGCGTTTTGAGAAGATAACATTATCAAAAAACAATAATAATATTAGGTGCTTAATATTTTGCACTGTACTCTGTACTGAATTAAACACTTATTCAGTGATATACATTTAAGATTAAAATATATTGTTGTGTACTTAAAAAAGCAAGTGTAAATAGTCTTTAATGGAAACCTAAGGAGAAGTACCTGTCTGCGTAACATCATTTATCCAGTAATCACCTGCTGGACAGTGGCAGGGTGGCACTCCACACAGTCTGTCAGTGTGTGATATAAGACCTTTCTAAATCTAGGGCTTCTACATCTGTATAAAGTACAGGCCATCATTACTGTTTAGATATTGTTAATATCCTGATCTCTAAGTGCTCAGGCTCTCTGAAGTCCATCACTCTTTCACAGCTAAGAACGGTGGAAATAAACAAGAAGCCATGGCACCAGGCCTGTGTTTATTTTAGCAGGGCTCTTTCACCCAGGGCACATTACCTAACAAACACCAGCTAAACCAAACATTCCACTGGTATATGACGACATGCCTTCATCAGATACACCGCCGGGACTGCTGGGAAATCAAGAACACAGTTCCTTTTCCTATATACACTGTAAATCAGCTGAAGTTCAGTTTTTAGCATTAACATTTCCTTAACATCTAAACGGCTTGTGGTTGTTTTACGTGGTAGCATAAACCGAAATGCTGTTTGTAAAATACATGATAAGCATCTGTTAAGCATGTCACAAATATATAATAAACATGAAATAAACCTCTGATAAACATCAGGCAAATGTTACAAACATGAAAATCTTGATAAAACATCTGACAAAAAAACCTGACAAACATCTGATAAACAGAACAACATAAAACTAATGGTACACTTAATAAGGGTTCTTTACTAAATACAATGGTTCTGATTAGAACATGTGCATGGAGAACTGGTTCTGCAGAAAGACAGATAATGTGTTTATATGGTTCTAAGTTCCACCAAAATATCATCTTCTCTTGTAACAACCAGGACATTGTAACAATATAAGAACCGTGTTTGGTTTTCTACAGAACACTATAACACACCGCCCCCCCATCAGTCCTTCAGCATTCACATGGTTCTGTATACAGCTAATGGTTCTAGGTCGAACCACAGTCCTTACCAAACACTTACTCCATAATGGTTCCACAGTGTTCTGCAGGGATCCAGGACCCAGCTGAAGTGAGAACTAAGAGCAGGTTACGTCCTGTTCCCTTTAAGTACTGACCATGTCCATATCCCACTGTTTATACTGTCCACCTGAGAGGACTCAGGACACTCACCTGGATGGAGAGGACAGTGAAGACAGAGACGGAGAGTCAGAGCAAGGGTCCGCAGGTGGTGGTCAGACCATAGTCCACAGCTTTAATCGCTTTAACACGTCCCTCGCAGCTGAGCTTCTGTCTCTCTTTACGCTCCCCTCCTCCTGTCTTCTCTCAGTCTCTATCCTCACTCTGTTCTCTCTCTCACTCTCTCTCTATCTCTCTCTCTCTGTTATCTCTCTCTCTCTCTCTCTCTCTCTCTCTCTCTCTCTCTCCGTATCCTCACTCTGTTCTCTCTCTCTCTCTCTCTCTCTCTCTCTCTCTCACACACACACACACACACATTCTTCATCTTGATATATTAGTGTTTACAGTGCTCTTTGGGCCTCTGCTCTTCTTTCTCTCGGCTGTATCAGGTCTCTGGGTTCAGGAGGTCAGAAGCTCTGATGCTGAGCCCTTTTTCCGGATCCAGATCCGTTTGACGCAACCAGTGGTACAACTGGGCCTGAAATTCTGGTTCTGATCCAGACCTGTGTCTCAGTCCTTGTGTAGCCTCTGAGTGCTATAACAGTAAGTGTGAGTTTGACCAATCAAAATTAAAGGAACCATATGTAATATTTTACATTAAAATTATATCTTCAAAATAATTTTGACGCTCCACTGAGCTGAATCAGGGAGAATATAGTAGTAGAATATTGTAGTTGTTGCTACTCTGGGTTCATCACTGCAGAAACTGCACTAGGCAATGCATAAAAACCCCTCCCAAATGTTTCTTTACAAAATGTTTCTTTAAAGACAAGTAAATCTCCATCGCTAACATTGCTGAAGCTCATCACGCTTGTAGCAGAATAATAACTGCCCAGTTCTCTTGTATTGGCCTGATTTAATGACCATATTGACTAGCATCATGCTGAGATAGGCCCAGCTTACCCCCACCACGTGTGAGTAGGCGTGATTTCTGGAACTCCAGTTTACAGATCGCTGTGTAACACTAAAAGCCTTTAAAGGCAATGTCTATGAATGTGGGGACCTGTTGTTCTCCCTCTGTTTTTTTTTTTTTTAAGGTGGAACGGTGTGTTTGAGGAGAAAAACAGCTGTTGTTTGTTGGTGGCTGAAGTGTAAATTATCTGTAAGTGTTTATTCACTTACAGATAATTACTTGTTTACTTTCATGCAGTTAGCGCTCTCTTAAATTTAGAGTCAGTTCCTCCTTAAATAATGTAACTGTAACAGCAAAAATGAGTCAGTGTTACCCCCCACCCCACCCCTATGGAGCAGGAATAGAGCAACAACCTCATCTCGGTTGGTGCTTTTCAGCGTTTGGAGTCTCTCTGTTGTCTAAAAACCTCCAGATGGCATTTCTCTGCTGTGAGCAGAGAGAGAGAAAGACTAGCATACCGGACCCAGACACTTTTTTTTTTTTACCTATTTACAGACAATGGGGCTTCGTAAACACATTAGAGCAGTTTCCAGCTCAAATGTATTAAAACCGTGAATGCTGCCTTTAAGACCCCTGTCCATTCCCAAGAAGAACCCTTAATGTGCGGTAGGTACAAGCCTTGACTAACTCCAGCTGTGCCTTAAAATAACTTACACAACAGTCCATTTATCACAGAGAAAAACAAAAAGATAACGTCATCTCAGCCAGACTCGCTCTGCGCTGCTCATTACTCGGCCGTGACACTGTGGAGGTGTTTAATGCTGTCGCACTTCACGCATAAACCAACATTCCACAACATTAAAGTAACACCCTGTATCTACTGTATCTCTCTATTAGATCAGCTTCTCTGACCACACAGGGGCACTTTGTACTTCAACAGTTACAGAATGAAGTCCACCTGTTGCTCTGCATACTTTGTTTGCTCCATTTCACCTGCTTTTTCAATGTCTTACCCTCCCTCAACATCCACAGCTGACATAACCTTTGTGTGTGTGTGTGTGTGTTCACTACCACAAGGGGTTAGATAAAAAAGTAAAAGTGACTTTTTCTTGTTCTCATTCAGTTTCCTACCCTTCTCCAAAAGTTACATATTGCAGTTTCTGCATTGCTGAGCCCAGAGTAGCAATGACAGAGGCTCCATTCTTCCTATTACAGCCCAGTGGCTCATCACAATGCTTCTGTAAGTGTTATTTTGAAGTAACAATATTACATAGTGTTGCTTTGAACATCACTTTGAAGAGATTTTATTGCCGTTCTCCAATTAAAGGCCTGTATTGCCATGTGTGCGGATGTTTAGTTTAATACATCATTTGAACACAGCAGCTGTCCTTCACACTGTGTGTAAATCTAATGATGAATCGACCAATATAAACCTGCTCCTTTTTTGGGGGGATACATGTTTTTAATTGGACAGGGACGCTATGAAGGTCAGTTTTGAATCTGTACTTAAGGTAACATATTATTAGTGTTGCTTTAATGAAACGTTAAGTAGAGACCCATGCCAGATTACAAGTGTTTTAGAGTCTTTACTTCTTCTAGGAGACAGACCTTGTGCACTTTGTGGGGAGAATGGTGAGATTTGGCCCCTACCTCTGAGTACATCCAGATTGGGGCTAAGACTCAAATAGCTCTCTAATCCCTATACAGTGCCCTCAGTCTGTCACAAATCTAGGCTTAATTCTAAACCCAAAAAGTGCTATCAGAGAAAGTGTAAACCCATGTCGCTGAATAGAATTAGACTGTGTGTGTGTGTGTGTGTGTGTGTGTATGAGAGAGAGAGAGAGAGAGAGAGAGAGAGAGAGAGAGAGAGAGACTATTAACTTCGTCTGACTTAGTGCACTCTGTAGGGAACATGGAAGGTTTTTGGAAGCGCCCCTTTTCCGTAATCTGAACGCACTTGCTGAATATATCCGGTTTGAGGCCACTCCTAAAATGTCTCCTTATTCCCTTTATAGTGCACTTCATACGTCACAAAACTATGGCTAAGTTATAGATTCAGACGGTGCACTCAGCCAGAGATGAATTGACAAATATGACAAATATTAGATAGTTACTCTTTGAGTAGCAGCCTTTATTTGAAGCCTGCTCTAGTGCTCTCTCTAGGGCCGGAAAATATAGTTTAGTTCTAAACCCAAAATGTGCAATTAAACTCAGAATATTTCGTTAATTTTTTATGTATATGCTCACTTATAAATGTCAGCTAGATCTTGGGTATCAATCAGTTAATCAATCTTTATTTATTTAGCACAAAACAAAGTGAAAATGAAACTTCAAAGTGTTTGAGATATAAAATTATAAAGTGTAACTAAAATAAAATGCTGTGAATGTAACAGTTGTTGCACATACTGTATATAAACCCACTGTACCTCTTATTTTACTCTGTTTATTTTGAATTTCACTTATGCAGCTCTCACAGTAAATACAAATCATTTGCTTTCTCATCTATTAATTTTTTGATAAATTATTATATAGGATTTTATTTGCATTTATTTATTATTTCAATAACATTTTTTAAATAAAACGACAATTGTCATTTTTAATACGAATGTTTGAATTTTTAATTACAATTATAGTTACACTAAACGTTTTAAAACATATTCGTAAAGGTAAAAAAACAGTAAAGTTCAGCTAAGATAACCATTTACAAATTAAGAGCATCAATACCACAAAACACTAAATAAAAGCCTGACTGAGTAGTAGTACGAGTAGCAGTAGGAGCCGGTATTTGAAGCCCACCCTAGCGCACTCTGTAGTGATCGTGTAGTGATTTGGGACCCGCCCCTCTCTGCTCGGCGGCAGTGCTCTTGTTGTGGAGTCTCCGAGTAAAAGCCCTTGTGCGGAGCGCGAAGATGGCGGACGTACTGAGCGTGCTGCGACAGTACAACATCCAGAAAAAGGAGATCATCGCTAAAGGAGACGAGGTCATTTTCGGGGAATTTTCATGGCCTAAAAACGTCAAAACCAACTACGTTATCTGGGGGTAAGTAGTGCTCGGTCCTACCTCTATTTCAGCCCCAGTCCCCACTGCACTTTCAGCTACAGCTAATGTTACAGGCAATCTGGCTCTGAAAAACACTCGGATATGGCTTTAACTTCACTGCAGCTGGGGTTTAGAGATGTGTAAGAGCTTACAGAGATCCTGGGAACAGTTTAACATCTTGCGTTGGAGGTTTTAAAGAAGTTAAAGCCAGTTAATAACTGTTATGTTGGCTACTCCCAGAACTAATCTTCACTGGCTTTAAAAATACTCTGAATATGGCATTAAAAGCACTTCAGTTGGGTTCTTCTTCTTGTGCAGGCTCTGTTGGAGATGTATAACTGTCTAAAACTCCTATGAATCGTTACATATCTTGCTGTGGATGTTTTTGGGAAGTTAAACAGAGCGTACACGAACATTACTGTGCACTTGTGGAACTGCTCGAAAACAGTCGAGGTGTCTTGATTTTTGTTGTTTTGGTTGTTTCTGAGAAGTATAAAAGGTTACAAATGTCCTGTGACTTGTTAAATAGCTCTTAAGGTAGTGATTTTGTGCTGTATATTCTGGGCAGGACGTTGATAGTCATTGTTGTTTGCATACACTACCATTAAAACACTGCTGTGTGTATTTTTCTGAGAGATTGTTGAGACGTTGTTAAAGTTCTCAGAGCCCTGAATCCCGGTGAGTGTTGTGTTAAATATATGGCACCACAAGCAGCTGCTGATTTTACATCACTTTGTCGTCTTTATTTTAAAGCTGAGATTGAAGTTTAGTTTGTGGAATTGGTGACCTCTCCGGTGGAAATACGTAAAGAACACTTTGTACCGTGGGTTGTGCTGTGTGTCATTTCCCAGAGCAGATTCTTCTCATGATTGTGAGCGAGTTCATGGAGATGTGGTTTCCAAACAGAACTGGAACCGAACGTGATGGTGGGAATGGTTTCTACGTTATGGAATTAGGTGTGTCACAAAAGCATTAAATACTTTTGCTCATTTCGCCTTACGTCGCTCCATCAGTGATATCTCCCTCTTTCACTAACTCTCAGCACTGTATCCACACTGAGATATGCCCCTCAGGTAACCAGCCCTCGAGGTGGACCTTCTTATGGAGCCTGTGCTTGTGACGTTAATAAGTTTTGTTTGTTTGTTTGTTTTTTGCGCATTAGATTTAAGAAAGTCATGTCTTTTTAAAGTAAATCCAAGAAGTCTTTAACCTACCACTTGCTCTCAAGCCTCACCATGTTTCAAGGGAAACCATATCTGCCCGCTTTGCTGTTGCCTTTGTCAGTTTGCTGCTCATTGATTGTTTTTTTTTTTTTCCCCTTGTAGTTTAAACTGGGTGCTCTCCAGTGCTGATGTTATTGATATCGCTGCTATTTATAACATTGGTGATATTTTTATATAAATGTGCTTCAGACTCAGTGGTTATAAATTAAGTTATACTGTTATCCCGCGGGCAGAGAGAGCTGTCAGTGAGATTTCTTATATCTCATAAATAAGCTGTATTTGAACGAGAGTGCTACAGTTTTAGAGTTGTAGCAGCAGGACTCAAGTTTTGATGGGTCGAAGTAGGGAAATGCATTAATGAGGTGCACAGAAAATTTGCTTCTGTCTGTATCGTCGCCGTCAGAACAAAACCTTCAGTTTTGTCTGAAATTGTGGACCCGATTTGAAAATAAAAGCCTCCCTTAATATTTTGGCCTGCTCTTGACATGCCATGAAATTATTATTACATGAACTTGCATTATAATTTGGTGTGATGGGTTTTGTCTCTGCCTTACAGTTGCCTCACTGTAAATCAATTATATCTCTTGCCATGAATGTGGCCGTATGGGCAGATATGGCGATAAATACAAACTACTAGAGATGGAACGATCAACGTTTCTGAGGCCGATTCCGATCCCTGATCACATTTCAGCACAATCGGCCGATAGCCGATACCGATCGAGGGCGGGGCTATATGCCATGGCAGGACAACATGCAATTTTTAGCACGCAAGACACAAAACTTGGTCTAAAATGGTTTATTATCATTTTAAAGAACTCATGTGAAACAGCATAATATAGAAAATTAGCAATAAATACGCATAAAAATTATTTTGCCTTTAGACCATTCATTAATTAAAAAACAAAATGTAATTAAATGCAGTCAAAACTGCAGTCATTAGACTCTGGGTTATTTTAAATGAACAACTGCAACCGTTAATTTTGATTTATATTTCTTTTTACAGTTGTTTTAAAACGAACTCTAATTGTTTTAAGAGTACACCAAAAAATACAGTTAAAATACTGCAATCATTATATTTAGACCATTAATTATTTTATCATGAAAAAAACGTATATTACATAAATGCAGTCAAAATTGCAGGTATTAAACTCAGAACCTGGGTTATTAGAAATACAAAAAACTGCAACCATTAAATGTAGATATTGAATTATTGTTATACAATAAATTTTAAAAAATGTCTGCATAGCGTCACTGAAATTGTGCAGTTAGGTCTTGGATGAATTATAGATTAAATAAAACAGCAGGTATAAAAACGTTTGAAATTAAACAACCAGGGAAGAGGCCCATCTGCCGAACTACTGGTTCTTAATGTTGAATTTTAAAGGCATATTTCTTTTCACAAAGAGTAACGTCTCAGCTTTCTGGGATGACAGTCTGTTCCTCTTTTCAGTCAGTATTTTTGAAGCCACGCTAAACAATCTTTCACTATCCACACTTGTGCAAGGCGCAACAAGATAGGCTTGAGCGACTTCGGCAAGAGCGGGAAAACTAGCCTTATTGCTTTTCCAATACGCTAGTGCTCGCGCACTATAGCAGCGATGTGGTCGGTGGGATGCGATCTGTCTCAATGGTGCTGAACCACTGCTCGGTTGCTTCCAAAAGGGTAGCTTTTGATGTTTTGACACCATGATCCTTTTCAGAACATTTCTGGAGAAAACATTTAAAGGCTCTGATGGAGGGTATTACGTCAGCAGCGGTAGCGTTGGAGGCGCTGATTTCTTTAGTTAGCTCCTCAAATGCTGAGAGCAACTACATGTTTTCAACTAGCCCCCACTGATTGGCAGTGAAAGCGGCCGGCAGATCATATTCGACTCCGTAAGCACCCAACAAACGTTTTTGTTCCAGTAGACTCTGACATGTAAAAGGTGCTGTTCCATCTTGTCGGAACATCCTGTTGAAGTCTCTTTACAGATTGGGTCAGCTGAGTTTGGATGCTCTGAAGGCGTGAATAAGCCAGAGGTGAGTGTTTGAAATTGCCAACAATCTGTCTTCCAGTTGCCACAATATTATTGATGCTACTTCCCTTCATTCACTACTAGCTGTATTGAATGTGCCATCGACGGCAAACTTGCAGTATCTTAGAGATCTTGCAGTGCTTTTGTGATGTTTCGTGCATTGTCTCTCAAGATTACATGTATTTTACTCTTTGGAATTGACCACAACTTAAACATGCTGTTGAACTCTGTCATCAGAGCACTAGCCGTGTGAGAGCCTGTAAACTCTAGTTGATGCAGAACGGCGCAATGTAGCTCAAAGTCTGGATGAATCAACTGAGCTATTTGACTTAACATGGAGGTTGGGCTGATGTCGGAACTTCATATATCACTTGTAAAGCTCAGTGATGTAATGTTATTTTGCAGACGATGGTCTATGTGTCTGTAAACCGCTTGATACAGCTCGGGAAGAGCAACATCTGAAAAGTATTTCCTACTAGGAATGGCATAGCCTATAATTCCATCACTTTGGCTGTGGTTCTTTTAGCCTTTTGGCGGTTGCTGCTGTACTTTTCGTACCGGTCAAATGTGGTCTGCATGGTTTTCTGAGTTATTTGTTTTGCGCTAGCTGCCCGTGCTAGATCTGCTGTTTTCTGATACTTGCTGTATTCAGCCGCGTGGTGTACTCTTAAGTGCTGTATCAGATTAGTAGTGTTAAATTACTTTGTTTTGGTTCCCCCATGAGACACGTTGGTTTTACAAATTTTACAAAACGCCCTGGATGAGTCTGTGTCACATAAGGTAAAAAACTGCCTGACTGACGACATGTTTTCTAACAGTTCAGATCGGAATTGCAGGGACTTGACTGAGGGACTCCTCCTGGATGAAACGCTAGCTCAGGGTTGGCTAAATTTGAGAAATATCGGCCGATTGCCGATCTCATATTTTGATTAAAAATCGGCCGATACGATACATAACGATCGATCTTTCCATCTCTACAAACTACCAAACCTAACCACTGTTGTGGGGCCCTGAGAGCCTGGGTTTGAGCCTCCTCCCCATGAGTGTAACCTCCTGGTGCCAGTTTCAAACTCTGTGCCAAGTCTTCTGTTCAGACAGTGGTCCATTACAGCAACCCCTTGTGGGAGCAGTGGAAAGTGTAACATCGACTTGCATAAAAATATAGAGATGAGCTTCAGGATGAACTGAAAGGGTTTACATGAGTAAAAGCTTTTGTTTATCTGCGAAATAACATCCGTCTTTGTTTTTGTTTAACCCCCATCACAGGACAGGGAAAGAAGGCCAGCCTAAGGAGTACTACACGCTCGACTCCATTCTCTTCCTCCTCAACAATGTCCATCTTCCTCATCCATCCTACGTGCGGAGAGCCGCGGTAAGTGGACACTTGGAACTTACAGTAAAAGGAGTTTAATATTTTAAAATCTAAAGTGTCTGACCCTACATTTCTTTGGCTCATTAGGACCGTGTTTGCGTCTGTTTTATGCACTTATGTGTAGCATATACTGAAATACATCACTCACTGTAGAAAGGTGGAAACACAGGATTAAATAAATGTAAAAACAAACTCAAAGGATACATTAAATTATGCATTTTTAGGACCAAAACGAACATATGTATTTAGTTATTTGGGCATTTAGGCTTATGTATTTTTACTTGAGTCATTTCTGTCCTCCACAATGGTGTGACATTAACCTCGCTGCATCAGTGCAGTGCAGAATCTTAAAATCTCCTGTGATTAATGAAACATCCTGTAGTGGATGTTCCTAAGAAGATGAAATCAGTAGATAGCTTTTACATTAACCAGACATTCTTTCAGAAAATGATAAACACACTATAACTGAACCAGTGAGTGTTGCATGGTTTCTTTTTCTCCACCGTCAAATAAATGTAGTTATTTTTCTTATCGAATAAAGAAATTAATTCATCTCTTTAAGGTGAATAAAGTATATAGGAGCATTCCTAATAAATATGACCTTGAAATAACATTATTTCACATAACCAGTCCTGCTTGAAGAGTGGAAAATCCAACCCTCTGGTTTTTCTCGTTGTAGACAGAGAATATTCCTGTGGTCCGAAGGCCTGACAGAAAGGACCTATTGTCGTACCTCAATGGAGAAAACCGTAAGTACATTAGATGAGGACAAGACCCTTATTTTCATTAACAGCTGAATTGTGTTACTTGTACTTATCAAAACACTAGTGTTGAAATTGTATTTGTGAAAGTAAGTACAGTGTTCAGCAGTGCCCCCTCAGGTTCAACCTTTATATAGGGGCAAATGTTGTGTCCCCATATCGGGGTGCATTGACGAATCACAGTATGCAAATTAGTGAACCACCCTTCCATCTCTTGTCCCTGCCCCCTGATGAAGCTCACCTCATGCTGTTTTCGCACTGCTTTGGTCTCCTGGCCGTGTGGAGGTTTCTCTGTCATTATGGTAGTGAAACAATGCAGCAGAGCCCTACCTCCATCCAGAACATCCCCCTCCCACTTCAGAGAAGAGTGAACTGAAGCTAGGGGGTGTAGTTCTGACTTAATTTCTAATTTAAAATGTGATGTTTTCTTTGTTCCTCAGCATCATCCACGAGTATCGACAGAAGTGCGCCCATTGAGATTGGGCTTCAGAGGCCAACACAAGGTAAGTCCAAGGAATATGTTGTTAATTAGGTTTTTATCCAGATGTTCCCATCTCTTCTCAGCGATGAAGCCTTCAAAGCCTCCCAGAATAGCATTATAACAAAGCACAATTTCCTCCTGGATTTATCTGCTTGTTTGGCAACAATAGTCCACTCTAACTGTTCCTTGGCGGTGGAGTCGTGTATGGTGACTACTACCTGTTAAGGCTTACATCTGCTGAAAGTTTCATTTTATTTCATCACCATTTTTACAGAAGTATACATTTGTTTCACATCGTGACTTAAACACAACCGTTATGTGGTAAATTCCAGCCTCCTGCAGGGTGGGGTTACACTGAGCCTTTTTATTGTATTAAAGTGAATTGTGTGTTGTGTATAAATGTTTTATTTGTTTTAAAACAGTCAAACGAGCTGCAGATGAAGCCTCTTCGGAAGCCAAAAAGCCACGGGTTGAGGTGAAGATCAGAATCTGTTTTTATTTATTTAATCACTGCCAAATGTTTACTAAGGATTGTGTTCAGAGTGTGGAATTAAAAACATGGACCATCTGTTTATTATATATTTAAATAAGGAACTGATTGTGTGAATATCTGTGTTTAAGGATGAAGAGCGAGTGCGTCTGGACAAGGAGCGTCTGGCCGCTCGTCTGGAAGGCCATAAGGAAGGCATTGTGCAAACAGACCAGATCCGGTATGGATAGATGAATAGATTCCTTCATTGTTTTTTCTCTTCCACTCTAACCCTGTTTCAGATATCTCGTAGCTCTTTTCCACCAACGTGGAACGGGTTCTGTTCCCATTTGTGAACCTAATTCGAACCATTCTGTGTGTTTCCACCAACAAAAATTTGTTCCCAAATGAAACCAAAGAACTGTTGGTTCATCAGTGTGCCCTGTGACAGCACCTGTTGGCGAATGGAGATATAGAAGCTCCAGAAAGTGCTCAGAGCCTCAAAGTGTTACGGTGCAGTGGCGATGGATGGATCATTTACAGAGTGTTTCTGGGGCTCAGTGCTTTTCTCCACTGTTCACAAGCTCTTCAAGGCAACTGAGAACTCTGCATCTTTCCCACATATGTATCATATCTCACTCTGATCTGACCATGCTGTAAACAGTGGATTAACCATGGCTCTGTCCTGACTCTATCCCTCTATCTCTGGCTCTGGCACTGAATTTAGGACCCAGCCTCCACAGCGCCCCCTGCTGATGATGTATCCTTGGTTGTTATTGGGTAGGTTCAAGCACCAAGGTTCTAAGAATCCTGACCAGAACCGGTTTTAGAACCAGGGTTTGGTGGAAAAGGGCACTCTCTCAGGTTTGATCAACCCTGCTGTTCTTGCTCACTTACCGTAGCTCTAGCTTAGACTCTGCGTCTTGGGTCAATTTGTAATGTCTGTTAAACTACAGACAGTTGGCTTCTAATGTCTCCCTTGTCCTCAGGTCTCTGTCCGAGGCCATGTCCGTGGAGAAAATCGCTGCCATCAAAGCCAAGATCATGGCCAAGAAGCGCTCCACCATCAAGACAGACCTGGACGACGACATCACCCTGAAACAGAGGAGCTTTGTGGACGCAGAGGTGGACGTGACGAGGGACATCGTCAGCAGAGAACGAGTGTGGAGAACGAGAACCACCATCCTGCAGAGCAGCGGCAAGGTCAGGCGCTCCTGGGGTTGGGCTGTTCCAGTTCTAGTTTAGCTGGATAACTTTAACTGAAGTCTCAGGTCTAATGTGTCCAGTAGGAAAAGCACTCTCCTCAACTCTGGGCTTAATTTAGATAGCTCATAAATCCTGGATTGTAAAGAATGCATCCAGCATATCATCAAATTAGTATGGCTGGATAGAGCTGACCAAGCTGGTACATAGAAAAGAGAAACAGAAAATAAACAGACGTGCAGTACCAGATATAAGACACTAGAGGGCACTGGGAGTGTCAGAGGGAAAGAAGGAGAGGATACAGAAAAGGAACAGTGTTCTTGTAGAGAAGAGGAACCAGAAGAAGTGTTCTTTGCAGTTGCAGTTTCCTCCCTGTCCTCCAGGTGACAGCATTGGATAGAGCCTGCATGGGCTACTACTTCCACCCAGTGTTTCCCAAACTTTTCTGCAGTGGCAGAAAAGCCCCCAACTCTGACACACAAGTTTTGAATCTATTTAAAACATTGTAATTCATACAGAACTACAATTTCCTATTGACATGCATTAAGATTCTCATTCATCTGCCTTGTCATACACCACCACTGAGTACTGTCCTGTTTTTGAAACCTTTTATGTTTTGATCTTGCAGAACTTTTCCAAGAGCATTTTCGCCATCCTACAGTCAGTTAAGGCCAGAGAAGAAGGACGTGCCCCAGAACAGAGACCAGCACAGAACCCAACTCAAACGGTGTGTGTGTGTGTGTGCCATCAAATCCTCACAGCAGTGTTCTAATGCGTGAACTCAATTCTTTTAAGGGGTGGACACAAGTCTCATAGAATTTAAAGGAGGAAATACTGACATCTGTGGGTGTCTTTGGGCGCTGATTCACAAGGCGTCACAGTCCTCCATTTGGAGCCTGACTCTGAGAAATCTGTTTGAAGAGCCATGTTGCTCTCACACTTCACCCCACCCCTTTCCCAACAAGTACTGAGCCCCCCACCGCTACTCAACACAGAGGGTGAGGGCTTAGGGATTGGGGACCGGGAGTGAAATGGGATTCACTCTATTGTCCCTATCGCCGGGAGCTTATTGGTTTCAAACAAGATATTACAAAATATTAAACATGAAAACATGCACTGCATCTTTTTCCAACAGGCACCGTATAATGTTTTCATTTTTTCAATGTGGGAAATCCAAGTAAGTTGTAGAGGGTTATAATTTGCCTGGCCTTGGCAGTGTTAAACTGTGATGTTTGTGTGACAAGTTTTTCAGTCTTCTGAACTTCACTGTTTATTTTCCTAAAGGATCTGTCGATCAGAAATAAACAGCCGGTGCCCGCTGCCTACAACAGATACGATCAGGAGCGATTCAAAGGGAAAGAGGGTGAGACCTGATCTTTATCTGATTTTCTCTTCATTATGAGAGCAGTGCCCCCTCAGGCACATTTCTTTAACAAACATAAATGTATCTTATGCCTCTTATTTTTAAGTGTTGTTTGTCCTAAGGGGGCGCTTGTTCACATGAACTGTGTTCTCTTATAGAGAAGTGGGAGATTATTCTTTTTATTACTTTAAACACTTTAGAAACACTGTTGTACCATATTTAAAGGTGCAGTAACACTGTGTACCTAAACAAAACTGTTTTCTGATATTCGCCGGTTGTTTTTGGGCTGTAACAATGTTACAGGCCATTACCCAATAAAAACAATTTAACGAGGTATAGAAGAGTCTCAAACATGTATTTTCCTGTTTTTCTCTCTAGCGCTGGAGGGTTTGAACACAGTCATGTGGCAGTTTGCCCTTTTGTAACTGCACTAGCAGTTAATGAACTTATTTATTCTACTTGTAAAGCCTCAAACCGTTTTTACTACATAATACTTAACAGAAGGCCAACAAACTGAAAACCTCACCACAGTTTCTCTCTGATCCACAGAAACCGAGGGATTCAAAATCGACACGATGGGAACCTACCACGGCATGACTCTGAAATCTGTGACGGTAAGATCCAGGAGGTTATTTGCATCATTTTGTTTTTCTGGGAGAGTTTTGGGAACGTAACTATTGATCTTCTGCTTTAAAGGAGCAGTACATCATTAATATCTAGTAAACATCACTCATTAACGTGAAAAATTACTCAGCGTTGTCAGTATAAATGTTTATCATCATCTATGTCATCATTTAAAGGTGCAGTCAGTCGTTTTTATCTCCAGAAGGCATCAATATGGTAGAAACGAACGTGGTTATTACTAGTGCAGTTTCTGCTGAGTGGGCCACCTTTAAAACGTGTTGTACAGAATGTCTGGTAAATCCACTAAACCACTAGGTGGCAGTATTGTTTCATAACATGGAGACAATGACTGTTCTCTTTCTGTAATATGGGGTTAGACTTTTTTATGCTTTAAAAAGTTGGGGTTGGGGTTAATACATTTATACGTTAATTTTCCACTCTCAGGATCAATCAGACGACTCAAACCGTTAACCTGTGGTTATTTTTTTATTTATTTTTATGTATTTATTTATTTTTTTTATTCATATGTGAGCACTCTTGGAGCCCACATGCCTCCCATTTTAAATTCACAGTGTAGAAAATGCACACACCTCAGAAAAAGAATGCCATTGAGTTTGTTACTGGTGCAGTTCACAGTTGGTGTTTATTTGTATGGCACATTTTACATCATGTAGATGGTGGTATAGCAGCTTTAGAAAAAAAATGGCTTATGAGAGTTTTGCAGAATATAAGAGAAAACATCTGAGAAAGTCATGGAATCACAGTTCTTGCAGCTGGTGGATGAGTGACTCACAGAGCACTGTGTGTGAATGCTTTGGCAGATGAGTAGAACTGACTTTAAAGGTGGGAAAGAAACTGATAATATCAGCTGATATGGTTTTTGATTGAACACGGGTTTGCTGCTTTGTCGGTGATCACAGACAAACGTAACTCTGCTTTAATTTTTGGGATCAGTCTGAACCTGTTCAAAGTTGATATTTGGTGAAATAAAACAAACATATGTTTACATTGCCCTGCACATGCTTATTATCCACTTCCTCTGTTGGTGTGTGCTGGTTGATTTGGACCATATTGAGGTCAGTAACATGCAGTTTCATAATCTTAAAATACACTTTCCTATGATTTAAATCCCAAAACTGGTTTACGTACAGTGTGTTCAGGAAATCTACGAAGAAATCTATCCATAAACATGTCTAACAGTCTTAGTTCTGATCTTTTTCTGGATGCTGGACTTGTTGGGTTAATCAGACTCTGAGGAAAAATAATAAACAATATAAACATTGTCACTCATGATATGAGCTTTAAAACATGTTCTTATTGTTATAAACTTTAGCTTTCAACAAATTTGGAAGTATTCTGCACTTTTCCTAATGATCAGTAGTGTTTTACTATCATGTTTTCTGTCTCACAAACATGGTAGTGTCCTTTTAGTCTGTTTCACTTTAGTTCCACATTCACAGATCTGTATTTTGTAAAAATAATCAGTAATTTTCATTTCACTTCCCGCGATATCAATATAATCACTAATATAAAAATATTGGCCGATATTATCAACTCCTTGATATATCAGTTTGACTACTCCAGACCTACCTCCATCTCAGATATCAGGGATGTTTTTACCTTGGGAATTTTTGGTCAGTGAAATAAGGTTTTCTTCAGGACGACAGTTATCAGACTCTCTGAGGAATGTCTGTGTGCTATCCCATTTCACAGTTAATTTCCACTTCACATTATCACATGTCACCCAAGGAATCACTTCTAGAGCAGCTTTCTTTGGCGAAGCCGTCGTACTTTGTCCTTCTCCTTGGGCGGGTTGATGCAGGCGCTGTGCTTGTTGCTCTGAAGGTGTTGCCAGTGTCTGATCAGCTCTGTGGGGAGGAACTGGTGCGAGGTGATCAGGTGGCTGTATTTGCAGCTGGAGTACGACACCCGCCAGTGGTTAAACAGGAACTCGTTCGGAGGCGGCACTGGTTCTATCCTCAGCTTTGCCAGGCAGAGTCCAACGTACACGTCTTCTAGATGTAATCGTCGTATGCTGAGAGATGCCTTGTAGATCAGCCGCGCCATGTCCCCGGAGAAGACGTAGCCGGTCCCAGAGCAGAAGGTTGGGTATCGGTTGCTGGGGTACAGCTCTGGTGACATGTACCACTTGCTGTGTTTGTTTCGGTTCGGAGAGTACCCTCTCATGAGGTACCCTGTGAAATACTTCTTCCTTGGCGGCACATTGGGATCGAGCAGTTTTTGGATGAGGTACTCCGTGTTGACAAACATGTCACTGTCCGTCTTCATGACGTAGCTGGCGCCAGAGCAGTACTTGGAGACCCAATGCATCCCCATCAACGTCTTGATGGTGAGGTTGTAGTAAGAGTCTGTGTACTCTTGCTGAATTATGTCATGGTACATTTGAGACTCGGCTTGTAATGAGCGCTGTAGTGGACTGTCAGGTCTTTGCTCTCCTCCTTTTACACCCAGAATGAAAAGACGGACAAATCCCAATCCTGCGGCTACGCTCTCATTCCCCCAAGTCTGCCTGATGGCGTTCCTGGCTTCAGCGTGATGGGGCTGGACGGCAATCAAAAGCACCAAGAAAGGGTACTGTTCCAGGCACTTTTCCTCCTCGTTGATGATGTAGTTGTACGGTTCTGCCTTGTCCCTGAACTCTTCACTCAAACTGCCATTAGATCCCAGAAAGATCTTCAAGCCGTCCTCAGCAGAAGAGCTGTGGTTTGCCTCGGACTTGGGCTGCGCAGTGGGCAGCGTTTCCTCTCTCCAGGTGTTCTGCTTAGCCATGCTGTGGTTCACCTCCAGCTTGGAAAACCTTGGATGTACATCGTTCTCCTGGCTCTTCTTTCCTGCCAGAAAACTGTGTTGACCGAGGATGAGGCACACCCCCACAAACGAGAGCAAAAACAGAATTCCAGCCATGTTTGTACAGCAGTGCCTCCTCTTCCACTGCATGGTTCTGTCGCTTGGAATCGTCTGAGTGAAGGAACACCCAGCACTTACTTCCAAATCTGTAGAAGAAGAAGAAGCAGTTGCTTTTACAGAGGAAGCACACAGGCTGCAGTTATAAACCTTTCCACTAATTTAAGATGCAAGTCATCTTATTATAAGCCAACAAATGTAAACAAATATTGGCACCCTTAACCATAACAGTTTGAATATATCCTGTTTTTCAAGGAGTTACTTTAAAAGCATCAGTGGATTTTCCTCCTATTTACATTTCCTCTTCTTCCTCACAGTGGAACACAGTTCTGTTTCTTAATTAAACCTCTGTGACCTGCTTTGGTCAAATCCCCACGAGCCCCACAGCAGTGTTCTCCCCCTGTCTAAACAGCCCTGTTCAGAACGCTCGCTTTCAGCACCTGTTCCTTTAAATGATAATGAGCCGCTCACTTTTCACCCCGACCCTGAGCACACAGCAGTGAGGATCGAGAAACTCTGGTTTTTAGCCATATTCGCTCGGTTCTCTTTCTTCTCCATTCTCATTTTTCTCAGTTTTAGCAGTGATACTGACCTCACATTGTCTTGCCCTTAGAGCTGAACAATAATTCAATATCAATATACATTGCAATACGTTTTAATAACAATATGATTTTTAAACACATTTTCATATTTCTGTACACATTATTTACAGCATCTGTCATTGAGTGACGGTCAATTTTAAAGTTAGTTTTAAAATATTAATACTGACAAAGCCGAGAGGTTGTTGTTTGATGTTTTTTTTTTTTATCGTTCATATTGATATTGGAATTATATCGTATCGACCGAAATTATATTACTAATTAAAAATGTATCGTTATACAAATCTTGGCCATATCGTCCAGCTCTGCTTCCCCCGTCTGTCGACATTACGTCAGTCAGCTTTATCACACATTTTTTAATAAGTTTAACTATTTAAACACCAGGTTTAATCAATCAACCACCAACAGAGTTGTCTGTTTATACAGCGATGATAATGTGGTGTTTCCTCATCATCCTCAGGTCTGAGCTTATTCTGCACCTCCACGTTTTTACTTCAACTTCTGACGCTTTCAGTGCTCAACAATAAAAGAGGTCACGGTTGCCCTTTAATTCTATGTTACAAGTGATTATTAATGACTTTTAAGGAGCTTACAACCTAATTAATAAATGTATATTAAATCTCTAAGCCATTTATAAACCTTTATAGATTTATTTGAAAGTGGTAGCAATTAGGGGGTTCTTTCTGGGTTTCACACACACACTAGATTTTCTGCGTCAGAAACGAGCTCTGTTTTCCATGAGGTGTGGCAGGGGGTCTCTTCTAAAATTCTCTTCAATCAGAGAAATGTCCCCAAGCTTGTTTCTCATTTTCTCCGCATGGTTTAACTACCATGGAACCAACCCAGGAATTGAAGAGTGGTGCTGTGGGTTCCTAATGTAGGGGCTGAGGACACGCCTCTAGGACCCTGGGGTTCTCAGTTATCTGCAGCGTATGAGGACGTTTTTACTCCTTATCAGTCTCTGTGCACAAACTTCACCCTTCATTTTTGTGGATTTGCACATGAAACAAAGAAGAGTGGAAGAGTCTGGAAGGTCCTAACCGGGGTGCTGTTAAAGTTTTAGGTGTGTTCTCCCAGTGATCGCATGGGTTTCCTCCAGGTGCTCCCTAAGTGTGTGTGTGTGTGTGTGTGCGCTCCCTCCAGGGTATTTTCCTGCTTTACTTATTTATTTGAGAAGTAGGAGTTTATTTGCTCAAAACAAAAAAAGAACCCTAGTATTAGAATAAACCATTATTCCAGTGTGTGTGTGTGTGTACCTGTGTGTTGGTTAAACCTTTTCCATATCTCTCCTCAAGGGCTACACTTAGTTTATTTAAAATGATTGAAAATAATAATCTTAGGTGTCTAAGACTACACTGTACACTGTACTGTACACTGTCTTTAATCTGAAGCGTGTTAAGGCAGCGCTGAGGAGTTTGATCAAGGTCAGTGCTCCTAGATGTTGGTCTTAACTTTGGGGAGGGGGGGGGGTACTTACAAACGGCCGTGTGTCCTTGCTGGAGATCCCCTTTGTAGCTGGGTGCTGTGTGTATGCTCCAAGATTATCATCAGTGTGTGGCCTGCTTTCTCTTGGCGTGAGTCATTCCTCAAGAGCCACGCCGTTCTGGCTCAAAGTGGAGAGGGATACATTCAACTCTTGCTTGTGTTCTGGATGTTTATTCCATTTCTGTAACTTCCTTTTTCATGTCAGTCGCAGCTGTACTTCTTAATACTACACACACAAACACACACATCTTATTAAACCCGGCTGAGCATTTTGTCGTCTTCAAAATGAAGCCCTCGCTCGCAGAGGTGTTGTCTTCTTTCAGGTTCTCGCCTCGTTTCCTGAGTCTCTGGGTGGAGTTGTAATAATGAAAACTAAAACCGTCTGACAGCTGTGTTTGTGAAGAATGTGCTGTCAGCCTCCCATTTTGAATGCATTCAGGGAGAAGGAGGTAACAAATGCAGACGTAACACATCCCTGAGCCTCACAGTCCTCTCTCTCTTTGAAAAGCCGCAGTGTTTCTAATCATTGGTGAGGTCGTTAAAGTAGCAGTCTGTCCTTTTCATCTTTAGAAAGCATCACAGATTAAACATGAATGTGGTCTTTCACACATTTCAGAAGCGCTGCTCACGTGAGTCGAAGCATTAAACTGCTTTGTAGTCCCTGTATCAACCCATTTACGATGTGCAAAGAGGGTCGCCCACATGAGAGTGCCCATATTAAGAATAGGGCCGCTCGAAAAATCATTTGAACATTTTCAAAATGTATGACCCGATAACAGCTCACAGCTCAGGAATTGTCTGCAGACCATTTGGTTCCACCAATCAGAAACAGGCCTATGATCTGTGACATCACAACCATGAATGAACCGGTAACCTGGTGTTAAAGCATTCGTCCACAAACTGGGTCAAAACTATTCCTTGTTAATGCATTTATAGAAGCTAATCAGAGCTGCTTGTTAAGATTATACATGCATCATTGCTCTGAATCACATTTAAGAGCACAATAAAAAAAACGTGGATTGTACCTTTTAATCAGTCAGAATCCAGGGGATGGTCACATAGGTTTTGATGTTGTAGCAGTTTGTGTCTGGTTGAGGATCCATGGTTTTTATTGCTGCGTTTATCGTTTCTTTATCACCTTTCAGGACCCTCAGGACATTGTTGTTCTCCTTTTATTCGTTTCCTTTCATCCTTCGTTCTTCTTCCAGTCTGGTCTGCTGTGAAGCGAGGCAGGAGGACGGAGGTTAACGTAGCTTGTCCCTTATCTTCATTTTTTTTCTGTAGTCGTCCTCCTCCCTGAAGCCAGACGTGTGAGAGAGTGAGTGTTGCTAGGCAGGATGGTCAGCGCTTTCTGTTTTCTCTCGCGCGCACTCAGGCGGTCACGCTCCTTCACTGCTGTCCCTCCCCCTCTCGCTCCTGCTCTCTCGCTTTCTCTCCCTCCATTTTCTCTGGTTCTCCTTTGTATCTTGCTGTTTCCTCCCTTTGCTTTCGTCTCGGTCCTAACGGTCTGAAGCGGAGGAAGGGAGGGAGAAAGGAAGTAAGGGAGGGAGAGAGAAGGAGTGGAGGGAAATGGGTGCATGACTGTGGCGTGGGAGGGGGCTGTGCTCAAATCCATTATGTTATTGGTATTAGGGCCCACACAGGAATCTGTGTGTGTAGTACATGTTAAATAGACATTAATACTGAGCCCCTGACTCTAATAAAGCAGACGAATCAAAGTGTGGAGAATAACGTTTCATTCAGAAAAAAGTGGGTTCATTTCTCTTATCCTGACTTTCACAGGAAAGAAATAAAACATTAAAAATAATAACTAATGGCTCTTGTGAATTTTATTTGCTTTTGTTTTGTGGCAAAAAAATGCCTGACTGCACCTTTAATCTGTCGAGGGTCTATTGTACTCTACAACAGTCGCATTTCATCTCTCTGCCAACCGGAAACAGGAAGTGCTCTTCAGTGTTACTGCCTTCAGTTAACACGCTCTCTCTCACTTACAAAATCTCTCTCTCTCTCAGGAAGGAGCGTCTGCGAGGAAGGCCCAGACTCCTGCTCTGCAGCCGGTTCCCAGACCAGGTTTGTCACTAAAACGCCACATCACTTCAGAGACCCCACGTTACAGAAACACAGACTCTGAACACAGTAATGACCCCAGAGAGAATAGAGAGTTCAGACTCAGCCCCAGGGAGTGGTTGAGGGTTGGGTGGGTGTCTCGCTCAAGGGTACCAGGATGTCGAGGGAGGAAACAATGCTGTTCCTGAAGGTTCAGGAGGTCAAAGTGGTGACCTTCTGGTCCCAAGCGCACTTCCCTAAGCCTTAGACCATGGCTGCTCTATTATCTGTTATATGGTCACTATTACAAGAAGTGTGTGTGTGTCTCGTGCCCTGGTGGTAAGGCAACTGTAACCGGAAGGTTGCTGGTTGGATCCCCAGAGCCGGCAGGTCATGACTGAAGTGCGTTTGAGCAGGGCACCCAATCCCCAACTGCTCACCGGCTAGGGCTGCCCACCGCTCCGGGCCCTGCTCACTGCCCCCTAGTGTTCACTATTGTGTGTAAATGTGTGTTTCACTGCACGGATTGCGTTAAATGCAGAGAACAAATTCCTGTGTGCAACACAGTGGGCAATAAAGTGATTATAAAAAAAAAATGTCTAGCACATTCAATATATTCAAAACTAATTCTTACAGTGAGTATGTTTCTAATTATTAATTTTCATTGTTGTGGCTGTAACTGGGATGAATTTGAAGTCTTTTACTGTAACATACTGTATATATGTACATATGTGTAAAGAACCTAGTTATGTAGTTTTAGAAATGTAGAATAAAGTATTGCATGTTATATTTATAATTCTGTATTGTTTTTCTTTGTAGTCTCTCAAGCAAGACCCCCACCGAACCAAAAGAAAGGTACTGTTTCCTGGTTTGAACAGTTCCTGGTCTGTTGCGTGTGTATTATTTACATATTTTATTAGACACTGCAGTAGAAGAAAGGACTTTCCACTGTGGGTATGAGCTTTCATATATTCTAGGAGGATATTTCTAGGAGTAAGATTGTTTTTGGGGAATTTTATCTCTCCGTTGGGAAAAGAGGAGGCTCCTTGGATGTGAAACTCTTAAGAAATCTGGGCCCTCAGCCTCCTGCTGTTCACTAATAAACATCTTTAAAACTGAAATCCAGAGGGTTAAGCCCTCACTCGGCTTTGTCCGGTTCTCTGGAAGCCTCTTCTGCTCTTTCTTTATTTTCTGTATTTTATTTTCCTCCGATTCTAGGCTCGAGAACCCCCATCATCATCATCCCGGCTGCCCCCACCTCCCTCATCACCATGCTTAATGCCAAGGACCTCCTGCAAGACCTGAAGTAAGTCTGGCCTTTTGTTCCTCATGAGTGCACTTCTCCTTTTTTTCTAGCCTCTGTTTGACTGGACAAAGCTCAGCAACTTGTGCTACTTCTGTTTTCAAACTCACAGAATAATTTTTAAAGCTTTTGAATTTCTTATTTATATGTTATATTTGTTATATATTTTAAACATACCTTCACAAACATTCCTTAATCTTGAGTTTACAGCTGCTGGTTGACTTGTCTAATTGTTTAAAACTATGCTCAGAATTATTGGATGGATAATAACTGGGTACTAATATTACACGTTCTCATATTTAAGAACCATGAGCTGTTAGCACTCTGATCTCCACCAGAGGGCAGTGAAAAGCCTGGTCCTTTTGTAAGACACTGAACTACTTCTGAAAGCTTCCCCACAACATCTTCAAGCTGTGTTGCAAGACTGGGGCTTAACGTGTGGTAGTTACCACTTGTTAGTGGTGAAAGACTGGCAGACCTGTGGATGGTGAAATGGAGGTTAAATGTACTTAGAGAGTGTTTCAGTCCCAGACTCTGTGTGTCATTTTCACAGGTTTGTAACATCGGACGATAAAAAGAAGCAGGGCATTCAGAGAGACAATGAGGTCCTGCTGCAGAGACGTAAAGACCAGATTCAGCCCGGAGGGTCCAACATCAGTGTCACAGTTCCTTACAGAGTCATTGACCAGCCGCTCAAACTAGCCCCACAGGACTGGTACACACACACACACACCCCACTACAACATGTCAGTCTGCATCATGGATCTCAGGAACAGTGCTGGCATTAGCATCATTTATAAAACTTATTGGTACACCTAATACTAAATTATCCCCAAGAACAGAACCAATCCATCACATTTCTGCAGCACTTTTTCCTGATGGTGCTCATAACCAATGCAGCACCCAATTAGGGCTGGACAGTAATACAATATATTGCAATATAAACTGTTTTAATAACAATGATATGAAGTTGTCATTCAATGGAGTTAAATCACGATTACCGTGATGTAAATTTTGGCCATATATATCGTCCAGCCCCACCACTCGCTGTTTTCACTCTACTTCACTTTTAGGTTATTTTTGTTGAATAAAAAGAGAATTTTTTAATTATTTTTTTTTTTATTCCAAACACAGCAGTTTTCATTTTGAATTATAATTATACATTACATGAATACGGTTTAAAACATATTTGTATTTCAATTTTTCAGAGTGTTAAGTTGGTCACTGTTGCATTAGCAGCAGTTTAAAAAGAAGTGGTTGGTCACCTCCAACTTCCTTAGGACTTGGACACACACACTGTTTATCCTCTGACTAGTAACAGCACTCTCGCGAAGCAAAAATCGCGCTTCCTTCTTTGTCTCGTGTCTGATCTTTACCCTTCTTTTCCTTCTCCAGGGACCGAGTTGTGGCCGTCTTCGTCCAGGGTCCTGCCTGGCAGTTCAAGGGCTGGCCGTGGCTGCTGCCTGACGGATCCCCCGTGGATATTTTTGCAAAAAGTGAGTAGTTCTTTTTTTTTGTTTTTTCCTAGAAGTGTTTGCATGAAAGGTGCTGCAACAAAAACACACCCACAAGTAACAAAGTGGTTTCCAACGCCTGAGAGAATGAAAATTGAACTGCTGCATCATTTACATTTAAAGCAACCCTTGGTAATATTTTTATATTTAAATTGCAGCTTCAAAATCACTGACATGTAATAGGGAGGGACAGTAGGTAAGATTAGGTATTTTTGCTCCAGTTTGATGCAGTCAAATAAGGTTTAAAAGACCGTTGGTTCGGAAACTCTAATAGGCGTCTTGCCTGTGATGTAGATGGTGGACAACAACTCTAGAAGTTGCACTTAATTTAATGCAAAATAACGATAAGGTGTGTTGTTTTGGGCTGCAATAATTCAATGTACAGTGGGACATCTGTGCACAAATGGCCCAAAGATCCCAAAATATCCAGAAAATGGACTAAATTTGTCAAATTTAAACGGGCACTTTGGAAAGGACCATCCGCTCACTCCGTTATCTGTAGCTCATTTCACTGGTGCTTTTCCAACAATACGGGCATGTAAGGACACCAACGAAAGGTGTTCAAGAGCCTCTGTAACATGGAGGTAAACAGGGTAAGGACACTTACTTCGCCTGTTTTAGCTGGTGTTAGTTAACGTTAGCTTGACTTGCTAAACTCGGTGGCTCAGATTATACTCGGCTACGTAGCTGTATTACGGAGGTTTATAGAGTCTGAGTTCGACTTCGATCACATTTACAAGAATAACGGTACCTCTAAATTTGAGTTTAGCTTATTGCTAGGCTATTGTCGTGAATAATGTTGGTTATTTAGCTAGATACTGTCATAAGTCAGTCATAACAGTGTTTTACCGGAGCGTTGTTCAGCTGTTGTCCACCAGTGACGTCACGGTTGCGTTCAAGAATTTCCGTAGCGAGATCGGGTTTTTCCGTCAATTTAATAGAATTGTCAGTTTTAAAGCAAATTAAGCAGTTATTTTCATTTTAATTCATACTTATATATGTCAGTAACTAAAATAATGTGAAATATTCATGGAGGTCCATTAAGTGGTGCTTAGCCTTTAAGGTGGAATGGAAAATGTTGGTTTTGTGAGCGCTGATGTTTACCGCATGCTTTACGTTTCCAGTCAGAGCTTTCCACCTGAAATACGACGAGGCACGGATGGACCCGAACGTGCAGAAGTGGGACGTCACAGTTCTGGAACTGAGTCACCACAAGCGCCACCTGGACCGACCCATCTTCCTGAAGTTCTGGGAGACGCTTGACAGGTCAGTGACATTAACCAGCCCGGCCTGTGGACTAGTGTGGGCAGCTTTTTTTGTCAAATGTCCTTTTACTGAGCATAGTGCACAGCCACTTTTCAGAACAGCTGTGGATTCAGTGTTTCAGACGTTTCCAAATGTGCAGCTGTCTCTGGTTCAGAGCGGAGATCCAGCAGGCGAGCCGATAGAGACACGCTGCCCTCACTTCATTTCAAAAGTGTTGTTGAGGCGTCTGCATTTTGCACACTTTTAAAATTCATAAAAACTTAGTGGATGGAAAAGCCACTGCGGCTATAAGCCAAACGTACTGCTGTAGTGTTACGGAGATGTTGTGGATTCATTGCGTTCCTCTGTTTGTGTTTGTGTGTCCAGGTACATGGTGAAGCACAAGTCCCACCTCCGTTTCTGAGCCCCGTTCCTATCGACTCCCTTTACCCCCTCTCAGACTTTTCACCTGCTTTTTCCCTCGGTCCCCGAGCAGCACTTTGGATCCGGACCCTGTGAGCGGAGCAGAGTTTATCCAGGCGTCCAGGGCTCTGTGGAGCGGAGGTGTGGATGTACAGATGGGAATAATGTGTGTGTATATGTGAGGGACGTGTTGGGGCAGCATTTTCTTTTGGTTTTCCCGAGCAGATGCGTGTTTTAAACAGCTTCTTAGAGCGCAACGTCATTTAGGAACCTCAGTTTCTGTTTCGTTTACTTTTTTTTTTTTTTTCAAATGTAAAACAGCTCAAGATTGAGGGGGTGGGGAAATAACCTGCTGAAACCAATAAAAACAACTGCCATTTGTAAACGGCTCTCATCCTCGCTTTGGTTTCTTCCAAGTTTTTTTGGTTTGTTACTTTTGGGGACACAGTTTTCTTTTATTTTATATAAATATATATAGTGACATACACTTTACTGCCTCCTGATTTCAGATGTGAACCATGTAAAGTCTCATGGGAACAAGTGAATACAGCTTTTCAGAAAGCATCGAAAGGATGAGGGGAATAAAAATAGAGATGTCGTTCGTTTTAATGCAGAGCTGTTAGGTTTGCATTCTGTGGATGACGCTGTTTTTCAGTTGATGGTGAGTTTTTGGACGGATTGGAGACTGTGAAGCAATAATAACCTCCAGCTGCGACATGACATCAGCTCAGAGCTCCTCTCTCTCAGAAACCAAGGGTCGTTTTTGTATAAATAAATAGATTTGTGAAAACTTGTTTTGTTTGTGTTTTTTATTTATTTATTTATTTACATCACTCCTGAGGAGGTTACCTTTGTGGTAACACTGGAGTCCATCTGTTGCTCTACATACTTTGTTACCCCCTTTCCCCTGGTTCTTCAGCAATTGGGACCCCCACAGAGCAGATGTGATGAGAATAGCGGTGCTGCTTGAGTTTTTAAACTCCTCAGTGTCACTGCTGGACTGAATAGTCCATCGACCAACAACATCCAGCCGACAGCGTCCTGTGTCACCGATGAAGGACTAGACGACGACCGACACACACTGTGCAGCAACAGATGAGCTACTGTCTCTGACTTTACATGTACAAGGTGGACCACGAGGGAGGAGTGTCTCACAGAGTGGACAGTAATTGGACACAGGGTTTAAAAACTCCAGCAGCACCACAAGAAATTTTTAAATAAATATTTATATTTATTTATTTATAAATTGATATATTTGGTTAGTTATAAATTTATTAATTTATATGCATTCTGTGTAATTTTTTTTAATCACCTGAAAACACAGTCGTTGACAAAAAGCACTAAATAGCAGGCTGTTGTGATGCAGTTTTTAAAAATGGTGCCACCTTGTGGAGACTTGTGTCTGACCATGCATAAGTTACAAACCAGATCCATGCAGTTCTTTGAATCTAAAACCTAGTGTTACACACCAATGCATGCATCAACAAGGTTACTGAAGTATGTAAGTAAACATTTGTGGTAAGGCACATTTGAGCAGTTGAATTGTGACCAATATCTTTTCTGAACACCTCAAACCATTCTCAGATTTTCATGGTGGCGGCACAGGCTGGTGGATGTAGTTTGGGATGTGATTTGACCACTGTTGGTTTCACATGGAGCTTTTCCATTGCATGGTCCCTCCTCGACTCTACTGTGCTTTTCTGTTTCTCCATCAGGTAAATCTGCCCATGGTCCTGGAAGTGTGTTCTTTTTTTTTAGTCTGTGGGAGTGGAAAACCGACCAGGGACCAATCAGACAGTAGAGTCCATTACTGTAGGGACCATGCTTCAATAGAAAATCCCAAACCACATCCACATAGGTTTGTCCTTAATAACCTGTTCTCCATATGTTCTGGCTATGAGATCACATCTCAGCCAGCTTGTTACTCTTATTATCTGTGGTTAGTCAAGTCAGTGGTGTAGGAATTGAGAATTAAAATGGGTCAGATTTAATGGTCCGTCTGCTGCATGTCCCCCGTCCATGAGGTGTTTCCCACACTGCTCTTCCTGCTGTCCGCGTCCTTCGACATGAACAAGAAGGGGTCCTCACGAATGATGTATCTGGAATACAAAAGCCTTTTAAGTTTGGACCACCTCATGGATGAGAGACGCTGTCCTAAGAAAGCTTGGGTGGTGATGGAGGTAGTGTTGGTGGGTCCAACAGGGGGCGCTGCTGTGGTCTGTGGATCCCAATGCCTGGGCGCAGAGACGGACACTACTGAATAAACCGCGCCGTCATTTGCGGAGACGTAACACCGTGGTCAGGGCTCAGTGTGACCCTAATAGCTCCTATTAGTCTGTGTGTGGCGAGGGGACTACCTGGGTACTCTCTGGACCAAGTACAGCCATGATCGAGATAAAGTACATGAAGAAAATGAATCAATGTGAAAAAGCTTTGTCTACATTTTTTGGCTCTGAGCAAAAGCCTAGTGTCCTTTATTAGTCAGGTTAAAAGAAATTTTGCATGAAGCATAACAGAGGTCACATTTTATGTCCTTATTTGAAACACAGGATGTTAAATGAGATTATTTCTAATGAGAATTATTACTGAAATAAATTTTTAAGTTACTTTTCCAGCATGTGGTCATCTGGCAAATGTCCCTAAGGTCAACAAAATGGGTCCTTTCCTCAAAATTGTGGAATACCATGACGTCTGGGCTATTTTTTGATACTTACACAATGTCGTGGAGCTCCAGCCTGGTGTCCGGTGGGGGGTTGATTAAGACGTATGAGTGACTGCCCTGACTGTCATTCATGTCGTCTGAAATCAAGAGGAAGGGGTCAGTTAGTCACACTGCTGTTCTCTCTGTCACTGTTTTATCTGATGCTCCATATCATTAAGCCTTAAAGTCATGCTGTTTTAACTGAAGCTCATGGGTTGTATGCAGTGGCGGATGCTGGTCTTTCAAGGAGGGGAAGCTCAATTTCGGCCTACATCATAAAATGTGTCGGTTTATTTCTACCCTCCGTTCCTTTTAAAGAAAATGATCTGTGACCCTGTCGTACCAACAGCGCGTCTTTTCCAGGGACTTGACTAGTGTCCTCTCAATGGCCAGCGGAGCTAGGCTGCTTAAACGGCCTTGGCCCATGTGAAGTGTGTCCGTCTGTGAGTGCTTTGTGACGGTGGAGGGGCTCAGCAGCACCCGCTGGACAGAAACTGCGATAGAAGTCAGAAAGAGTGATAGAAGTCAGTCTCCAAACACAAGCAGCTACAAAAACCACACCAGAAATAGAAGCTCGATTTGTCGCTAGTCGATTTTAACAAAGAACAAAATGCCGCTAAAAGGATTAAGAAAGTTTGGTTCAGCGCAGAACAGAATGAAAATGTAACGCTCCCTCGGATCTTTACACCTAAGGGTCGCTGATTCGCTCATTTCGCTGTCAATCAAAAAGGGATTCAGCCTCAAACAGATCATCCAATCATCATGCAGAAGCTGAGCGTCCGGGCCAGCCGAGGCCAGCCCACTGCCCAGAGACGCTGAGTGTCCGATGGGCGGGACAAAGCCCAGACTTTATCCAATCACTCGTCTCGTTTCCCTGCACTTCGCTGCTTATCTATTGAACTCTGTGGACGCTCAGCGTCCTCACTGTTTAAATCACTGTGAATCTGCGGGAATGATTGAGAGGAAAGCTGCGTATTTACCAGTGATAAGAAGCTGATTCCGAACAAAAGTTGAGCGCGTTGTAGTGCATATTTATTCAATGACATGTACACACAACAGTATATATTTGATCACTTATTTTTTGACATTTTAGGGGAAGCTGAGCTTCCCTTGCAGTCTTAGAGCAATCACCACTGGTTGTATGTGTGGTGTTGTATCTGATGTTCTAGATCAGTAATCCAAAGCTTGTGGGTTCTGTATGTTGTTCCATCTCATCTTACAGATCACTAAATGCCAGAACCTGTGCTGTTTCTGTTGTGAATTGATGCTGTTCTAGATTAATAAGCTCTGAGAACATGTGCTGTTACAATCAAATCTAATGGGTTTTAACTGTGTGGTGTTTTAGCTGCTGTTCTATATCAAACACTCCTGAGAACCTTCTCTTAGGGTGTGTTCACGCTTGTAGTTCGGTTCCCTTGGTCCGGACGGTGTTACATTTACGTCCCGATTTGGTTTGAGTTCACACTGACACTTTTACAATCAACCAAAGCATGTAAATAATTAAGTGACGTGTGACACATGCAGGAGCCAGTCGTCAACTGGCTTTAATGCACTTGTCAAGGTTGTGTGTGTTTACCTGGAGGTAATCTACAAACTGAAAACACACTGAGAAGTAGCGAAATGGCCAAAGGAATCAAAACAGCTGACTTGTTAGGCTCCCTATGTTTGATTCCTTTAGACGCCTTTGGTTCTCATTGCGTTCATACTTCACAAAGCACACCAGAGTTAATTTATAAATGGACCGAGACCCTCCTGCGTCACTTTGCTGTGCACCTGAGTTAGAAAGGGAGAGTTCACACTTATTCTAACACAGCAATCGCACCAAGGTTAATTTAAATCGTCCCACAGCCGACGAGTCTGAAAACACCCCTAGAAGAAGCTCAGAGGAGCGGGACTTTATCTTTCCATGGTTCTCAGCGTTGCTCACTAGCAGCTCACCAAAGCCTTTCGTGGAGAGGCCGAGGTTCTTCATGCGTTTCTTGACTAGTTCAGCCATCTCCTGCCTTTCTGAGCGACGGAGGGGTCCCTGGCGTCGGTCGGGTCTCGCGACTCGGCTCCGACTGAAACGCCGAGCCCACTGTAGGCTCCGCCTCCTCAGAGGCTCTGTCTTCACCTCCTCCACGTCGTCCACATTTACTGACAGCTCAGACTGAGATGGCTGAGGGACACAAGGGAGACAAACGGTGCAACAGTTTCAGGTAGAATTCAGTGTGACAAGGAAAAAATGAAAAAAGTGTTGGTGGTGTGTTACTGTGTGTTGTGCTGGTACAAGCTGATCAGACACAGCATGGCCATTGAAGAAAAAGGGAAAAGGGGGTTAGGGTATGCAGGACAACAACGACTACAGCCTGTAATTTTAGAACTACAAAGTTCTTTGTGGGCGCAACAGGGTGGTTTTAATGTTCTGGCTGAGCGGTGTGTTAATAACCTGCAGAGGTTCTGGTATCTGGGTCTCGGTTCTGTAGATGCCGATGGGAATATCTCCCACAGAGGAGCAGAGTTTTTGGTAAAGTCGTCCGTACGTTTGCATCCACAGCTCCTCCTCTGTGATCTGCATCTGAAACGCACATGATTTGCTAGGTTAGTGATTGTTAGGCTAGTGATTGCTAAAGTGGTTTTTGTTCTAGTAGTTGGTGGACTACTGGTTGCTAGGTTTATGCTAACGTCAGCCTGAAATACACAGGATACAAAGGTTTGTAGACACCCTTTATAAAACAGGGAAACCAGCTCCTTTACAGCTCCTTTACTGATCCTGCTCTGCTTCTGATCTCAAGTGCAGAGACTTTAGAATGGCCCCGCCCCCTCATCTGAGTCTGTCCAATCACAGCGCTGGACCCACATTTATGTGAGAGCTCAAAGACGAGGTTAAACGCAGCAAAACAGACACCACAAGCACGGAGAAATAAGAGTAATGAGTAAAAACTGAGAAGAAAGAAAGTAAAAACGGCCAAAAACCAGAGCTTCTGCTCCTTGCCCCTTACTGAGTCGGGGTGAACAGTGAGCGGCTCATTATCATTTAAAGGAACAGGTGCTGAAAGCGGGCGTTCTGAACAGGGCTGTTTAGACAGGGGGAGAACACTGCTGTGGGGTTCATGGGATTTGGACCAAAGCAGGTCACAGACATTTCATAAAGAACCAGAACTAAGAACAATACTATGATATGAGCCTGTATTTATCACACTTGTCAAAAATCAGTGATCTGTAAGCATATTTCAGGCAGGGAAAGCTTACAGCACACAGGAAGCCCGATCCCGGCGTGGTGTCCAGGCCCAGCAGCAGTCTGGTGATGGTGATCACGTAGTCCTTCACAAAAGACTGGAAAACAACATAATCAATGTTAGAAGCTAGTTGCTAGGAGAGTACCTATTAAGCTGTTAGTGTTTGCTTGTTTAGTGATTGTAAGGCTAGTGTTTTCTAGGTTAGGATTGGCTAAGGTTGTGGTTGTTGAGTGGGTGAGCTAGTGGTTGTGGTTGTCGGGCTAGTATTTGGTGAGTTAGTGTTTGCTAGGTTAGTAAATGTTAGGCTAGTGATTGCTGAAGTGATTTTTGTGCTAGTAGTTGGTGGACTACAGGTTGCTAGGTTAATGTTTGCTAGCCTAGTGATTACTGAGCGAATGGTTGCTAGTTAGTGTTTGTTAGGATATTGTTGCTAGGCCAGTTTACCTGGTAGAGAAGAGTGTCCAGCATCCCAACACTAAACACTCGGCCAGCTGCAAATGGCAAACGAAACATGAAAGCCAGATTTGAACCCTTCTTCTTCTCTTTCTGCTCCAGAAAGAAAGAAGAAAAAACATGACTGGTGGGGTCTTTCTCTCAGGTGTCCTTTTTTGTCACGTTTGTATATAAACTCTAAGATGACATGCATTTACATATGGCACTGTCCACAGCATTTCATCTAATGAATACAACAGGAATAATCAGCCCACCACAGTAGTCATTATGATGTGTCACATGAAACGAGACCTGGAGATGTTCTCTGTGGTGTGCTCACCTTCTCCAGGTAAGAGAGAGCCTGAGAATAACGGTCCTTAGCCCTGAACTGCATGAAGCGCATATTCGCCGGATGAGTGAGTTCAGTGATGATACTGAGACCTGAGAATAACCTGGAGAGAGTGAGAGAGGTAGAAAGACAGAGGTTAGAGACAGAAACAGAGAGAGATAGAAAGAAAAACAGCGAGAGGGTAGAGTCAGAGAAAAAGAGTGAGATAGAAATCGTTTAAAGCAAAACACACTGATCAGCCATAACATTAAAGCCCCCTCCTTGTTTCTACACTCTACAGTAGTCCATCTGTTGCTCTGCATACTTTGTTACAATCTACAATGTGGACCAACAACCATCGCCAGACCGTTCCTTTAATGTGTGTGTGTTGTTCTGGGGGAGGGTCATTGACCTGAAGAGGGTCTGGACGTTGACGATGGTTTTGGCGTCTGCCATGTATTCCTCCTTGGCGCTCATAGTGCTCTCCTTGTCCACCACCACCATGTTCACCGCGAAGGAGACCCCACAGCGCAGCAGGTCGTCCAGACTGAACACAAAACATGGGTTAGTTCTGCAGTCAAGGGCAACAGTTTACGTGCCATTAAAGCAACACTAGGTAGGATTTGTATTTTTGCTCTTGGTCTCCCACTACACTGGCAGAATGTAATTCATTTTTACAGCACTGTCCTAAGAAAACAAAGGGGGAGGGAGAGGGGTGGGTTCCTACCCTCTTCCAAAAGTTACATAGTGTACTTTCTTAAGTGGTGAGCCAAGAGTAGTATAGACAGAGTCTCTATTCTCCCTGTTACAGCTCAGTGGAGCATCACAATGACTTTGAAGCTGTAATTTTAAGGTAAAAATATGACCTAGTGTTGATTTAAATGAGCACATCATCCACAGGAAAAAACTTTAAGGTGCAGTGCACTAGGTTATGCTCTATGGAGTGGGTCCCCCACAAGGTTTAGTACAGAATCTGTGTATTTGCTCGGTTCAAAGACGGTTACACACTGAACACAATGTGAAAAATTAAGATACAACTTGTTAAGAGGTGTGTTTATTGGAATTTCCCGCCTGATATTTTGCAGTGACCAAACGTCTTCTCCAGACACCGAAGATCCTCTCGCTGTTCACTGAGCTACATTCGACTCTGGAGAACAGAAAGCACAGTGTGTTTCATCGTCTCCTACAAGAGCTAACCCTTTATCCCCAGACTCATCCCCAGAACATCTGTGACCTGGTCTGACTTTGGGGATTTGAGTGGTGTCCACACACTTTTGGCCACACTGCAGGCTGGTGTGGTCAGTCCAGGGCTGTGGTCTGTGATCAGTGTCTCTGCATAATTTTGTAAGAAAGCACTGGCTGCTCAGACACAGATACAATAAGCTGATTGGGTGGTTGTTGTCAGGCGGACTCCAGAGACAGAGATGATTGGTTTGTGGATTACCCATAATCCACTGCTTTGTTTGGTGAAGACCTGTATAAGGGTAGTGTCTGAAATCATTCACTATTCTCCTGAACTCAGTTCCCTATAATAGTGCATAATATAGGGAGCCATTTTGGACACAGGGATGGATAGTCGTTTTTCGGGAAAAGAAGGACACATTTGTCGGCCTTCAAAGGATGCAGCCCCTGAATTGAGACGCAGCTACAGTTATACTGCACTTTCACAGCCTGAGAAATCACACTTAGTGCTCAGTGTCCATCAGCTACACACACTGTTCATTTCCCGTCATCAGGCTACACATCCGAATTCAGTAAATAAACACTAGTCGAGTGTTAAAATGAGCGGAAGTTTGTTGTCTGTGGAGGATGTGTCCTGTTATTTTCACTCAGAAAATCAACACAACCATATCATGTGACCAGGGATGCTGAGATTTTACACACAACTCTATTCAGATTCAGGACACTGGCTTGTCAATATCACTGGTGTCAGAAAATACTCCCAAACCTGTCGATAGATCCGACCATGTAGTAGACCATCGGGAACCAGCAGATAGTCTCCAGGAAATTTTCATCGGGACTAGAAGACAAAAGTTGCAAATATTATGTCTAAAAAGCCAGGCCTCAGACACAACTGCGGAGAAAATGGGAATGAGGTGTGATAAAACTGAGGATGGAGGTGTTTTACGGGTTGTCCAGCAGCAGGATGATGGGGTTGAGCTCGTGTCTGGGTCGGTACGAGGCTCTTAGCGGCAGGATGAAGTTGTAGAGTCCGTTTCCTGCCGTCTCTGCGGATACGATGACGGGTTTGTTGCAGAAATTGTACGCCTTCGCATCCTCACAATGTTGGTGCGAGCAGCCCTTTGTAAACAAACATCAGAACAAAACATGAGGATCAGTAATGAACTGTAATTTATGCATTTTCTCGGGTCCATTGTCCACATTCATGTTCATCATCTCCAACATTTCTACCTTGTTCAGTTCGAGGCAGCAATTTGGCATTTTCTCTTTCAGCAAATGACAGAGAGTCTGTGAGCTTCCAATGTAGGGTAAATTAGGAGGATAGCCCATGATATACCTGGCAAAAAAGAGAGAGAACCAGTGTTCTGTGATATGAGTGACTTGCCACTAGGGGTCAGTATAACAGCAGTTATAAGATGAAGAACAGACACTGGAGATAAAATGGACTGACCTCACTTTTAACACAAACATCATCCCACCCTACCACCATTACCCATCGCTGGCCTGTTCCTCCCACAATGCCCCAGTTTCGTCCTCAGACAGGTCACTCTCCCCGGCCTGCAGCAGAGGGGACGCCGGGAGCTCCAGGACAGTGCTGATGCTGGGTCTCTTGCTGGACTTCAGAGTTTCTGCCGGAACCGAGAGGGTAGAGCTTCGGCTTGGTGTCTCACTGGTGTTTTGTAGGTCCAAGACCACAGTTCCTGCAAAAAAAAAAAACAATAACACAGACCACTTTATCAGAAACACCCCCCTACTTACACTCACTGGCCACTTTATCAGAAACACCCCCCTTCTACTGACACTCACTGGCCACTTTATCAGAAACACCCCCCTTCTACTGACACTCACTGGCCACTTTATCAGAAACACCCCCCTTCTACTGACACTCACTGGCCACTTTATCAGAAACACCCCCCTTCTACTGACACTCACTGGCCACTTTATCAGAAACACCCCCCTTCTACTGACACTCACTGGCCACTTTATCAGAAACACCCCCCCCCTCTACTGACACTCACTGGCCACTTTATCAGAAACAGAACCACTAATTGTTGTAAGGTTTCCGGACCCTGAGCGCTAGGTTCTGGGTGAGAGTGTGAATAAAGGTTAGGGGTGAGGGGTGAGAGTTAGGTTAAGGGTGAGGATGAAGAGTGGTGAAGGTGAGGAGGAGGAGGGGTGAATGTAAGTGGTGAAGGTGAGGATGAGTGGTGACGGTGAGGGGTGAGGATGATGTTCAGTGTGAGGGGTGAGGATGAGTGTGTCTGACCCATGTTAGCAACGATTTCGTTGACCAGTATCCGAGTGTGGGGCGTGTTCCTGCAGCGCTCCTGACTGGGGAAGCTGGAGTTTTCCTCCTTGGTGACGCTGATGTAGAAGCACATGTCAGAGGAGCCCATGGTGAAGTGGCGTCCAGGATTGAGGAGGATGGTTTTACTGTCTCCGCGGCACATGCCAATGAGACAGATGCCGTACCTGCGGGACAGGAGAACGATGTCTCACAGCGAGTTTGTTTTTATTCACACAGTCATCAGACACAACTCAGAAAATCAGATTTAGCCGACAGTTCCTTCGTTAACAAACACTGTCAATGGGAAACTCAAAAGTCTACATGAGTCACTCAGTGTCTGATTTCTGTTTACTCAGAATTAACACACACACCCAACAGTGAATCCTATTCTCACAGAGCTACTTTAATGCTAAACAGTTATCTGTTTTGTGTTTACAGTTCTCTGGATCTATATCCGTGTCTATTTCTTCGGAAGTGAACATTATATTTAAATAAAGACAGAAGGTCATAATAATGAGAAAGCTTCTTATAATTTGGACTTAGTATCTGCTAATTATCCTAAATAAAGACTTTAATGTATCCAATATAACTTACATAGTCCTATGTCATACTTACGAGGAAAATTATAATTATGCATTTTTCCTAAATCATAGTAAGTCAGAATGATCAGACACCAGGTATGCCGGCAGGTCGAGACTGAAGTGCCCTTGAGCAAGGCACCTAACCCCCCAACTGTTCCCCGCCATAGCTAGGGCTGCCCACCGCTCCGGGTACTGCTTATTGCCCCCTGGTGTTCATTAGTGTGTGTGTAAGTGTGTGTTTCACTGCTTGGATTGAGTTAAATGTGGGAAACAGAGGCCAATAAAGTGATCCTCATTTTAATTTCCCTTCAAGAAATACAGCATCATAGTAAGTTATAATAATGTGTTAAAATTATAAGAAGCTACCTCATTCTTACTCTATAGAACACACATTTATATTTTTCTACACTGTGCGGATGTAGAAAGGCCAAAAAAGCAGGGTAAGGATAGACATACGAGATCAAACGCAGCGCTGTGTTACAAGTATATCTCCAAAATGTTGACATTACAGGTGATATGTTTGTAACTTTAACAGTGTCAGCAGTGTCTCTGTCACAGCTCCAGGATCCTGGAGGTTGTGGTTTCAAGTCCCACTCCGGGTGACTGTCTGTGAGGAGAGTGGTGTGTTCTCCCTGTGTCTGCGTGGGTTTCCTCCGGGTGACTGTCTGTAAGGAGTGTGGTGTGTTCTCCCTGTGTCTGCATGGGTTTCCTCCGGGTGACTGTCTGTGAGGAGTGTGGTGTGTTCTCCCTGTGTCCGCGTGGGTTTCCTCCGGGTGACTGTGAGGAGTGTGGTGTGTTCTCCCTGTGTCTGCATGGGTTTCCTCCGGGTGACTGTCTGTGAGGAGTGTGGTGTGTTCTCCCTGCGTCCGCGTGGGTTTCCTCCGGGTGACTGTCTGTGACAGTCTCCATAAACACATATTGGTAGGTGGATTGGAGACTCAGAAGTGTTCGTAGGTGTGAGTGGATGTGTGAGTGTGTGTCGCCCTGTGAAGGACTGGCACCCTCTCCAGGGTGTGTTCCTGCCTTGCACCCAGTGATTCCGGGTAGGCTCCAGACCCACCGCCGCCCTGAACTGGATAAGGGTTACAGACAATGAATGAATGAATGAATGCACTGTCAGTTTTGAGCATTTCTACTGGTGCATGTTTAAAGAAAGGCCACGCTAAGGGTCAGACATGGGGTTGAAATTATGTACAAAAATATATTAAAAAACAAAAAACATAAAGTTACTCACTTTTTCTGAGCGTGGAATGAGGCGTAGGTGAAGCTCTTGCCTTCGTACTCCCTGAAAAACATGCTGTCTTTCAGGACAATGTTATAAACCTCGTTCCCTGAACATCGGCCGTAAATCCTGTGCCACTGCTCCGGAGACTGCTGACCTTCCCTGAGAAACACACACACGCACACAGCATCAAAACACTGTCATTTCACACACAGAAAAAAACACATTACATATGTTTTGGATCTTTCTGCGGTGTCCCAACTGAACACTGGATTATGATTGGTGCCCTCTGTGAACAGTGTGATATGTCTCTGATATTTTGTGTGTGTGTTTGATGGCGAATGAGTTACACCTGGAGAAATAACAAACTACACCAGTAGAGGACCTACAGAAAGAGGCTACAGTACCATCCCACAGTCAATCACATGGATTGATGTGAAGTGTCTCTGGATAAAGAAACATATGTGTTCTGGTTTCTTTACAGTGGTGGTGAAGGGAACCAGACATCTCCAGTTCTCTAGCACACATCCAGCATCTTATATCTTTCCCAGTGACCTCCACCCTTCTAAAGAGCTTTATGTGGAAAAATTGTGATGATGGAGAATAGTGGAAAATTCATAACCATGTCATAAAGTAACTTTCTGTAAAGAGTTTTTAGAGGCAGATGTCTGGTTCCATTCACCACCACTGTCCACTACTCGGACAAGTCAAACCATTCTCAGTGACTCTGCTCATATCTAAAACTAATGGAGTTCCCCTGGGTGGTACCTACAAGCCCTGGGAGGTGTGCACTAAGAGGGTGATGAGTGTGGAGGTGGCCGGACAAATGCAGTTTAGGGCCAGCAGGGCGTATTTAAACTCCTCTTCACAAACCACTTGATCTGAGGGAAGAGCAAGAACAATAGCACATGGTCATGAACATCTGTGATACACATTTGTGTTAGAGAATATCTAAACCCCTTCATTTAAAGGAGGACACACTTAAGGTTTCCACTAAATATTAAAAAACAGACTATATACTGACACCTGGTGGCCTTCTGTTGTAAACACATATGATACATGGCTGCCCCCAAGGAGGAGACTCACTCTATGAAGCATAAATTAATTCATTCATGGACTACAAAGCAGTTCAATACTTTATTGTAGGGGATGCACTATGAAAGAAACAATGAAAGCGGTTTAACCACTACCTGCAAATTTCACATGGAACTTATTCTCTGGTTTGAGGATTTGGACGTAAAGGGGACATTTTGGTGCAAAGTCCTTCACTGCCCAGGCACGGAGAATGGTCTGATGATCCTGAAACACACACAAAAAATATTTACAATGCCATTAGCCTGTAAGTAGTGTGCTAATTGGGATTTGATGTGAAATACAGAAACATGCAGTTATAAAATGAACAGTGGAGGTGAATGGAACCAGACGTCCTCCTCTAAAATCCCCTCACAGAAAGTGAGGACAGTAGACTGTGAGGGACAGGGGGCAGTGGACAGTGGTGGTGAATGGAACCAGTTGCCCTCCTCTAAAATTTCCTCACAGAAAGTGAGGACAGTAGACGGTGGGGGACAGTGGACAGTGGTGGTGAATTGAACTAGACGTCCTTCTTTAAAAGCCCCTCACAGAAAGTGAGGACAGTGGAGGTGAATGGAACCAGACGTCCTCCTCTGAAAGCTCCTCACAAAAGTGAGGACAGTAGACAGTGGGCAACAGTGGACAGTGGAGGTGAATGGAACCAGATGTCCTCCTCTAAAATCCCCTCACAGAAAGTGAGGACAGTAGACAGTGGGGGACAGTGGACAGTGGAAGTGTATGGAACTAGACGTCCTCCTCTAAAAGCCCCTCACAGAAAGTGAGGACAGTAGACAGTGGGCGACAGTGGACAGTGGAGGTGAATTGAACTAGATGTCCTCCTCTAAAAGCCCCTCACAGAAAGTGAGGACAGTAGACAGTGGGCGACAGTGGACAGTGGAGGTGAATTGAACTAGATGTCCTCCTCTAAAAGCCCCTCACAGAAAGTGAGGACAGTAGACAGTGGGGGACAGGGGACAGTGGACAGTGGTGGTGAATGGCACCAAACGTCCTCCTATTGACATATATTTAAACATATGGCCTTAAGTGCAGCATTAAGAGATGTCCACTGTTCTGTGTCTATGCTCCAAAGAGGGAAATGTTTAGGATAAGCTGTCAGTAAGGATAGGAAACTAGACTTTTTCCTCTCCCTCAGTCCCTTGAATGTGCAAATGTAAACCAAATTCCATATTCCTATATTTGGAAAGGTAAAGAATCATATATATTGGAGTGCTAGCCAAGAGCGAGGGAGAGAGAACAGCGCGCTGAACCAAACACCTCTCTCACGGGATCCTTAAGAACCCATAACACACTGTTTCTGTAAATAAAGATGTATTTACACCTTTAATCGTGTCTGCGGAGATTCTTTTCCATCACCTGTCTTCACAATGCAGTAAATAAACAACACTATACAAGCTCCTCACAGAAAGTAATGACAGTAGACAGTGGGGGACACACGGCTGGTGTCTGACCGTAGTTTGGAGAAGGGGGTGGTATTTAAACCCACTCCTAGTGGAGGGGGACGTGCAGGAGACGATGAAAAGTCGAGATGTTATCATCATCATCATCGTCATCACACCATATAAAGTTAGAGGTGGAGATGGAATAAAATGTATGTTTGTGGTGTAGACATGGAGACGCCTGGATTCTTTCACCACCACTGGAGAGAAATGTCCACAAGTGTCTCCACAGTTAACCATTGTAGTCACACTTTACATACTGCTGCCGTACGGTCCACTTCACAGCGGTTGCTCAGAATAAAACACGCCTCGGCATTGTCCAGCCTGGGAAAAGAGAGCAAAAATAATTCCACTGATAGTTGTGCAATGCTTGATTCAGCCTGAAGAGGGCAGCTTTAATCTGTAACACTGAGATTTTTTTGTTTACTTGTTTGTTTATTCATTTATTTATCACATTTCTCCCCAGGTATGTGCAGTGAAATTAAATATATAAATGTAACGTTCTAAATAGATGTATCTATATAAATTAAAACTTACAAATTAATAATAGACACTAAAGTGAACAGGAAGACAGAGAGTTATATTCAGATAAACAAGGAGACTTTTATTTTGTCTCGGTATTTCGGGAGCTGACTAAAAATGCAGCATTTGACACGTTCAAATTATATTTTATTTGTATGTATTTCAGTTGTTTTGGTCGTTTTTTAATTTCTGTATATTAAGGGAATTTTATACATTAGCATGTCGCTAGTTTGGTGGAAAATGTTCCAATTAGTGCGGCACGGTGGCACAGCAGGTAGTGTCTCTATCACTCCGGGGACCTGGAGGTTGTGGGTTCGAGTCCCGCTCCGGGTGACTGTCTGTGAGGAGTTGGTGTGTTCTCCCCGTGTCCGCGTGGGTTTCTTCCGGCTGCTCCGGTTTCCTCCCAAAAACACACGTTGGTAGGAGGATTGGCGACTCAAAAGTGTCCGTGACTCAAAGGAGTGTGTGTTGCCCTGTGAAGGAGTGGAGCCCCCTCCAGGGTGTATTCCCGCCTTGCGCCCAATGATTCCAGGTAGGCTCTGGACACGCCGCGACCCTGAACTGGTTACAGATAATGAATAAATGTTCCAATTAGCCAAACAGCTAGCTAATAGTGATGTGTCGGTCGCGAACGAACCGGTTCAAAGAGCCGGCTCTTGTAAGTGAACGATGAGAGCCGGTTCCCGTCTAAGACCGAGCCATTTTTGTCTAAGGCTTGTCATTCAACCAATCAGAGAACAACAATCAAAGCTGAGACACTTGGTTTTCCTGAATGCCAATCTGCCTTCTAGGGCTGCAACAACTAATCGATGAAAATCGAGTGTTAAAATAGTTTGCGACTAATTTAATAATCGATTAGTTGGGTCCCGTTGCTACACGTGAAGAAGTCTGGAAGAAGGGTTTGAAAAATGGCGGAGGCGGTCACAGTAGAGGATAATGTTAGCACAAGCAGAGAGAAAAATGTACGACCCCAGTCATCAAAAGTATGGGAACACTTTACATTAACGCCTTTAAGGAACAGCGTTAGGTGCAAAATGTGCACAGCACCACAACATCACTGCATGAGGCACCTGAAAATGAAGCCTGTTGGAGCTGTGTGTGAAAGAGATGAAGTATAGTAAATCAATTCTACCTTTTCTCTCACTAAAATGTTACTAGAGCCTGCTAGAGTAGTTAAACAACATTTGTTTTTCTTAGGAAATTGATATTACACTCGCGTTTAGCGAACAAGCCTTAGCTTTCCCCCGAGTTTTCTCTTCCACCTTAAATGTGTCAATGCTCGACCAGCAGTTCCACAACAAGCCGTAGTTTTAGTCGAGCTAACATTAGTGACAAGTCTTTTTTCTCTCACTCAGTGTCACTAGAGCCTGCTAGAGTAGTTAAACAAGTCTCATTTTTAGTAAATTTATATCACTCTTGTATTTAGCGAGTTTTCCGTTCCACCTTAAATGTGGCGGCAATTACATTCAGAGTTTAAAAAAATCAATCCAAGGATTTTTAAAAATAATATATTTAAAGCCTTTTTCAAGGTCTTTTCTGACTGGCACTGCGTGTTAGTGTTTGAGTATCACAGCCAAGTGTGTATTACATTACATACACTGTTAAATATTGATAAATATAAAATTAATGTAACGGTTGGGTTAATTATTCATGTATTTTTTAATAATGGTAGGTTGTACAATTACAACATTAGTTCTCTAAAATCTTAAATATCTTAACACCATCTGACCATATGTGTTAGATGAAATTTCCTTTTATTCTCAGCCCATGGCATCACCCAATATCCATTTATGTAATTTCAATTTGCCTGCATTGTTGTCTGTACTTTAGATCAGTAGTTATTAACTTAAAAAAGGTGTATGTTCATATCTACACTTTCTCTCACCTCAGATAAAAACAGTCCATCATTGCAGACTATGTTTTAAAGAAGATCTGCACACCACAGCAAGCAGCTGTTCTCACTGATGGTATCCTGAATATGCTCATAACAGACAGGAAACCAAATTTGGCTTGTCTTCCTTTTTATCCGATTAATAATCGATTAATCGAAAAAATAATTGACAGATTAATCGATTATCAAAATAATAATTAGTTGCAGCCCTACTGCCTTCCAAAAATAGTTGAAGAAAATGTTAAATCAGTTAAATGTTTGTTGACAGTTGCGGTTGTTTTAATCACTACCGTTGAATGCGGCAGAGTATTTGTTTATTTTATTACCCAGACATGGACGATAATTTAATTTAATAAGCTATTTTGTAATACCTACCTTTTGGGTTCCATTGGCTGTATTTCAGAGTTTACAAGTGATTTTTTATTAAGGTGTTTAAATAAAAATCCAGTTATTTATACAATTGAATGTGAGTGCAATCAGTGAGCTATTACAAGACAGCCATAAAAACAATTGGCCATTGCAACACTATGTATTATTTTTAATATTGAACAATAATATTTTGTCCTTATAGTCATGTAAAATGTAGGTAATATTGTTCTGTACCAGTGGAAATAAGTGGTAAAACAAAGAGCCATTTAGGAGCCGAAAGAGCCGGCTCTTTATGAAGAGCCGGCTCCCCAAAAAGAGCCGAAATTCCCATCACTACTAGCTAATGTTTTAGCTTGGGTTTAGTAGTTATAATCACGTTTGAACAATACTGACTTGAATAATACGGACAGGACGTGGAAATGATCACTGATTTAATCACTGTTTAGCTTCAAGAACTCAGTATTCTGTTTATTGTGTATGCTTTTGTTTAAAATATTATATAACTACTTATTTAGGAAATAGGGAGCAAGGCAGCACACTTAGTTAATGGGACATGCTCAGTTTGTTAGTACTCACTTGGCCCTGAAGAGATCCTGGTCTTTGAGTACAGAGCCTTGAAGGTAAATGACCCTCTGAGACCAGAGAGGAATCTGTAAAACCCTCCGAACCTGAGTACCCATCTCCGCAGGACACAGAATAACCACGTAATAATCCTACAAGACACAGCATAACCACATAATAATCCTACAGGACATAGATAACCACATAATAATCCTAATCATAATCATATATCTTTTACTACATAGGAGTATACTTAATATGTGGTCAAAAACTTTTGGGTTTTAAGTTTTTTTAAGCTTGCAGAATAATCATTGATTCCATTTTATCTTCACTGATTTTGTTTTTTTATAAAAACCTTATAGCAACACCATAGCAACCACCTGGAATCCCATTGTAGCCACCTTGCAGTACAGCCACCAATCAACTTTCTAGTAACCAACTAGCACCTTTATACATTACCATAGCAAAAACCTAGCAACACATTAGCAATCACCTGGAACACCAAAGCTACCTCCTTATACACCAGCAACTACCTCACAATCAGCATCAGTGTCAGCCATGCCTATGAACTGTATTTTCATTTCAGTGTTTGGTGTAAATACAGCGACCCCGAACTGGATAAGAGATTACAGACAATGAATGCATGATTGTGTAATTTCTATATGTTTGTTTTACAGGACCAGTCCGACTCGTACCTGGAGTTTGGGATGGGCATAAAACTCATTGAGGAAGTCCATGAGGAGGTCGATTTTGAGAGAACTGACGCACAGCACCACATGCCTCTCCGTCTCGGCCCTGTGTCGGCTGTAGTTGCCTCCACATTTCTGACGCTCCATCCACAGGTACGCCAGCTGCTCAAACTATGACATGACAACTCACATTTATCATGCCGTCTCTGTCCAAAGAAAAATGTGTATCTCTACATATCTGGATGTTTAATTTACTACATCATTTGGAGCGACTATTTGGAAAGTGCATTGCGCTGATCAACATGTCTCACTGTTCTCAGTACAGTCTTTTTAACAGCAACAGCAGATTCACACATTTTATACACAGTCTCTAGAGAAAAGCCTGTAATGGAATGAAATGCAATACTTTGGAGCGGCTGCACATGAGCCTAGATCACCATGCGTGATGCTGCGCTTCTGCTCGAAGACTCTGCATCCGATATATTTGGAATGTGTTGGTGGCAGAGCTATGCATCCACCATCAGCACTGACTAATTTTCATGTCGTTGAATGCCATCAAATCCACACAGTAGTGTTCCAAAATGTAAAAGCAGAGGAATCACTGTAGAATCAGAGAAAAAACTGACCTGAACTGGAAGCACCAGCAGAACCACACAAATCATGATGACCACCAGCAGTTTGGATGGCCAGATCTTTGGATAAATGTCCCCGAAGCCCACAGTGGAGAAAGTGACGATGCAGAAGTAGGCGGAGTCAAAAAGGGTCAGCTGTAGTCCGGCTCGCTCCAGATGCTGAACCCCACACGTGCTGCAGTGGACAGAGCCCAAGACATTACACCCTCTGGACACTGTATTATAACAACCATCTATGATGTGGCTCATTTCTGTTTAGCGCCTCTATGGGATTCTAGTAGTATGTTAGCACTAAGCTAATGGAAATTCATGTAGTCTTTCTGAATTAAACTGAGACATTTAAAGTTTCCACGTATCTTTAATATATCTAACTTAAAACCCAATAACATTAAGCCACCTCCTTGATTCTACACTTGTTGTACACTCTCGGTTGCTCTACACACTTTGTTAGCCCTCTTCCCTGCGTTCTTCAGTGCTCAGGACCCCCACAGAGCAGGTGTGATGTGGTGGTGGAGCATTCTCAGCGCTGCAGTGACACTGACGTGGTGGTGGTGTGTTAGTGTGTGTTGTGCTGGTGTGAGTGGATCAGACACAGTTTTTAAATCCCTGTTTCACTGCTGGACTGAGAATAGTCCACCGACGAAAAATATCCAGCCAACAGCGTCCTGTGTCACTGATGAAGGAGTAGAGGACGACCGACACACACTGTGCAGCGACAGATGAGCTACTGTCTCTGACTTTACATCTACAAGGTGGACCAACGAGGGAGGAGTGTCTCACAGAGTGGACAGAGAGTGGACACAGGGTTTAAAAACTCCAGCAGCACTGCTGTGTCTGATCCACTCGCACCAGCACAACACACACTAACACACCACCACCATGTCAGTGTCACTGCAGCACTGAGAATGATCCACCACCATATCACACCTGCCCTGTGGGGGTCCTGAGTACTGAAAAGAACTTGGGGGAAAAGGGGGCTAACAAAGTATGCAAAGCCACAGATGGACTCCAGTTTTTGCCTGGGCTGAAAAACAGTGTTGATATTATCCTATTGTCTGGTCTCAGTGTGTTTAATTGATTTTTAGGTAATGATTAAGTGGTTTTGGGGGGTTGGGGTTGCAGGGTGGAGATGTCCGGTGTGGCTTCATGAGCTCATGCTAATGGATCTGAGAACCGAGGAAATGAAGGAGATAATTGTGTCTTTGCCTCTAAAACCAGGAAGATCCACATTAGCGCTGGCATTAATGGCAGCATCTTGACCACTCAGAGATTAACAGGAGGGTTAAAGATGCAATCACTCACTTTCATCACCAGAAAATAGCAAATAAGTGATTATTAATTTATTCATAATGTTTTCTTTAAAGTGCAACTCACCTAAGAGTGGGTCCCCCACGTGACTGGGGGTTGGGGGTGGGTGTTACCTTCACTGGAACAAATACAGTACCTTTAATGAGGAAACATAACAGTACTGGAGATTTTAAAGTTTTGTTGATTTCATTCGCCCCGTTTCATCTCCAGGACTTTTATTGTGTTCTTTTATTCTCCACAGTTGTATAATGAAAGATCACAGATATCCCCCTCTCCTTTTGGAGAAGAGAATGTAATGAACCTTTAGGGAGCGCAACTGGACTTTAACACCACTGCTGTACCTTTAAAGATACACTACACAAATACACTCTTTGTACATTTGGTGTCAATTATTTCCCTTTATCATACTTTTTTCTGATGGTGAAGTATTAAAAATGACAATTGCTGGGCTCTGTACCTGATCTCTAACATTGAGACCCAATGGCAAAACCCACAGGGCAAAACCCCATCTGTAAAAATCGTCTAAACCCACACTCACACGGACTTTTGGGCACAGTATTATCCCCAAGAACAGAACAAACCCATCTCAGTCTTCTGCAGCTTTTTCCTGCTGGAGCTCAGAACTAATGCAGTGCCCAATAAACTCTTCACTTTTCACACTGCTTAATTTTTAGGTTCTTTTCTGTTGAATAAAATGAGAATGTGATTTTTATTGTGACACACAGTCACCATAAAATGATAAAAGAGCAGGAGAGTGTGTAATTTAATACAACCGATCTAGCGTACAGGAGAAACTGAATTTTATACTGAATATACCAAATTATGAAGCGACTTTGTGTATGAGAAAGGGGCTAAAGTAATATTAATACATTATTCATTCATTCATTATCTGTAACCGCTTATCCAATTCAGGGTCGCGGTGGGTCCAGAGCCTACCTGAAATCATTGGGCGCAAGGCGGGAATACACCCTGGAGGCGGCGCCAGTCCTTCACAGGGCAACACAGACACACACACACACACATTCACTCACACACACCTACGGACACTTTTGAGTCGCCAATCCACCTGCAACGTGTTTTTGGACTGTGGGAGGAAACCCGAGAACCCGGAGGAAACCCACGCGGACACGGGGAGAACACACCAACTCCTCACAGACAGTCACCCCGGAGCAGGAATCAAACCCACAACCTCCAGGTCCCTGGAGCTGTGTGACTGCGACACTACCTGCTGCGCCACCGTGCCCCCCTAATACATTATTATTATTATTATACCCATAAAACACAGTGTTTTAGGATATAAACTCATCCCTGAATTCAGTCCCCTTTAATAGTTCACTATATAGTGAGCAATGTAGAGAATATTGAGTAGGGAACCATTTCAGACACAGCTAGAATATCTCTTATACATCCAGGAGGCCACTAGGTGTCAGTGTAACGATAATGATAATTTGTACTACACCATAATAATTCACACTATATACTATGTACTCATTTTAAAAGTGTGTTCAGAATGTTAGTACACAAAATAATAACATACTACACTATTTTCAAAGGCTGAAACTCAAATATCTCCCTCCACACTGTGTAGTGCACAGTGTAGGTTATAACAGTTTCTGTTCTAAGATAGTCCACTGTATGTCAGATAATAACATGTCATATTTGATATAAGCCTCACATCACTCTGTCTAACATTTAGTGCAGTGTCTGAGTGTAGTAGTGTTAGTTTTATAATCTGTGAACTGCACTATGTAGGGAGTAGAGCACTAATTGGGACAGAGCCATATTTTTCTAGACACGAGAAGCTCCTCCCTTTTCCATATACCATTGGATTGTGGGACAGTGTCCATTATTACTGTACTCAAAAATCCACAGGGTTTAAGTGTGTAACTTTCACACTTTTGACTACATTACACACTCAAACACTAAACTGAATTAAGTGCACAACTGGGACGCAGCTATTGACCCCCCTGCTCTGACTCTAAGCAGTTAAATATTACTGACAGGACATTTGTTCCTTGATGCTTGAACATTGCTGTGAGTGTTTAATGGCAGGTACTGATGCTGGATTATTATTAGCATCACTCCAGCTAGAGATAATGGATGGAGGGCGCACTTCCACTGCTCCACAGTCCAACGCTGAGGGTCCTTGTACCCCTCCAACCCAAGCTTGTCTTTGGGTAATGTTTCCACAGTGAGTTCAGCTTAACACAGTGGAATTCACTCAATATAAAAGGGGTGTGCATAAATGTTTGGACGTACACAGTGTTTTTATTAGGAAATAGCCTCACTGTAGTCGTATCAAACTCTCAATAAAAGCGGGAGGAATTCGTTTAGAGGAAGTTGATGTCATGCCTCAGATTCTTAATCCTGAATCAACACAGAAATTCGAGTCAAGCACATCATTATGGATCATTAGAGACACATAAAGTCCATACGAAGCCATCTGAGACGCTGTAATGGACACTAAACGGATCTGTCTGATGTCAGCGCTCACAAACAGGAAACTCTATTGCTTAATTTTGCTCAGAGGATGCAGCTGTATAAGGAAATGTAGTGTCAGATCTGTGCAAACACAAAGCTCCCAGTGTTCAACTGCTTTGCCTCTGTTTGATAATTAGGATAATTCAGTTAAAGGTGCAGTAGGTCATTTTTACCCTTGAGAAGTATCAGAAGGTAATCAACAAAATTAATGTTTATTATGTTCTTTTATTATATTTTTTCTATACTTCTCTTTTTAAAGTGAACCATATTATGTTCCAGAGCAGGTCTCCCACACTGAAGTTTGGTGGAGTGGGTGGAGTCATGATTACACTATGGTTAGTACTAGGTGCAGTTTTATAATAAGAAGAAAAATGATTGGAGAAAATGACTTGTTTGAGTGTGATTATTCGCAATAATCTTATCAGCTCACAAAGTGTCACTGATGCCAGACACACCAGCACCCCCTTGTGGAGCAGTCTTTACGTGTGTGCGAGTATGAGAGAAACAAAGCCTATCCTTGGGTGAGTGAATGGGTGAATATGGAAATATGTGTGTAAGTGAATGGGTGAGTGAGAAGGTTTGTGAGTATGTGACTATGTATTAGTGAGTATGAGAGTTTATGTGAGTGAGCGAGTGACTAAACGAGTCCATGAGGAGCACTCACAAGGTGAATATGAGGCAGAGCAGCGTGGAGATGAGGATCAGGACCTGGTTAGACATCGCCGACTGAGTCCGCTGGATCACACGATGAAAATCATTCTGAGGGTGAAAAACAGAGGATAATATTTATATATTTTTAATCTACTTATAAATTCTCAAATATTTACATATATAACATTGATAAAGAATGATCCGCTCCTGCTGGTGTGGGTTCATTATTGTTATTTTTTTTTCTTGAAATGACACAGAAAAGTGGTTGTGAGTAAATGAGCGTATTCCAAAGCATTATTTGTGTATAAATGTCACATTATGGTTTTAAACTAAGTAAAACTATTGCAAATTTATTTCAGGTGATGGTATACAGTATCATACAAAATCGCCACACATATTATTAACATGACCAGTCCCTCACTGCACTCACAATCATGTTTTCCAGTGTGTGCTTGGCCAGCCAACAGTTCAGAAACACAGGGATGAACAGATTCCGGAGAGGAGAGTAGAAAACCTAAAGGAGTGGAGAACAAAGGGTCAGTAAAAAGCCCATTGAACACTAAATATTTAAATATGAATTAACTGTAAAGTGGGGGTCACTCTGTTTTGAAGGAGAAATGAAGAACAAATCAACACGAAAGAATTATTACTCAGTAAATTGGGTCTAGTGATGCCCCTGCTTTGCACGCTTTTATAAATCAGAGACTAATTTACAGAAACCAAAACTACAGAGTTCAAACGTCTTAGCCCCTTAACATTAGCATCAGGAACAAAAATATCAGCATGGTGCAGTGGTGCCAGCTCAATCCCGGGTGATGCCACAGCAATCCATATGTGGGAGTCCAAGGGAGGACAACTGGCCTCAGGCGACCTTCTCTCAGCAAAAAAGCCCAGTTTGTTGGCTAATATAGCAGATCTAGGCAGTTGCCACTCTGGTTCAAAGCTCCTGGAGCAGGCATCTGGGGGATGGAACTGGATATTTGACTCACCGTGATGAGAAAGGGCACTGTGTTGATGATCTCCAGGATGAACGTAATCCGAAGTATCTGCTCCCATATGTTCCCCTTGAACAGAAATCCACGCATCATTAAGTTAAAGGTGCAGCAGGTGATTTTATTTTTCATCTTCATACAGAAATGAAGAGCATATTTATAAATAGTCATTAGCACTGTCTGTGTTGTTGTTGTTCACTAGTTTAACCACTGGATGTCGCCTTTAGTAATCCATCCATCCATTATCTGTAACCGCCTATCCAATTTAGGGTCGCGGGGTGTCCAGAGCCCACCTGGAATCATCGGGCGCAAGGCGGGAATACACCCTGGAGGGGACGCCAGTCCTTCACAGGGCAACACAGACACACACACATTCACTCACACACTCACACCTACGGACACTTTCGACTCGCCAATCCACCTGCAACGTGTGTTTTTGGACTACCTGCTGCGCCACCGTGCCGCCCTGCCTTTAGTAATGCACTAGTTATTCGAGATGCATGACCTCTGGTGGCAAGGTAGGTGAATTACAGTAACACAGATTCACTCCAGTGAATAGCATAGTGTACCTTTAAATTGGCTATAATGATAATAATAAGAAGAAATGTTAATAACATCTTATGTATCTTATGTATTATGTAATATTTTTGTTCTTACTCAAGGAAAAGCAGAGGGATGTTACTTAGATTCAAATATCATTACATCACATATATATAAAATACAGCTCAGCAGCAAAACAATAGCAACTGTGCTTAAACCAGAGCCACATTTAAAGGTGCAATCAGTCATATTTCCCAACAAATATCAGCAAGAAATGTTTATTAAATTGATTATATATAATTTTACATTGTTTTCTTTAAAGTGCAGCTCATATGAGATGAAGAATCAAACTGATTTCTCTTCCTTGAATGGAGTAGTTTATGCTCCACAGAGAGGGTCACCCACATGGGGGCGGCCATGTGTTAAATAGTTTAGTACATAATCACTGATACATCTGGTTGTTCTCTGTGGGTGGGTTAGGTTAGAAAATACACAAACCCGTTTTCTGAGAAGGTGGTACACAACCATACAACAAGCTCATACCTTGTACATTAGGTAAGTAAACAAGAGGGTCTCGGACAGACACAGGGTGGCCACAGACACCTGGAAACACAGACAAATTACAGCTGCTTATTATTAATTATTATAAGTTGTTTGTTTTAAAAGATATTATATAAATATAATAATATTTTGTTCGGTCCATGTTCACAGTGAAGTGTGAATCTGGAGCCCACCAACACACACACTGAAACAAGACAGTCAGTTTTCTGTGCGCTGCCTGAAATATGGACCCTTTAAACATTAATGAGTCTGATTTTACCTGTAAAACCCACAGGGCAAAATTACGCTGCACCCAAATGACTGGAGCCCTGGCAGAAAGAGAGCTATGATTATGATCAAATGTATAATATTTAATTTAAATTAAATTTATTATCAGTGCTCACCAGTTTATCCCAAACAGTGTGTGGTTTTGGTCGGGACAGTCCTGGCTGCGCAAATTAAATCATAAAGAAAGACTCAAAAATGGAAATTCAAGTAAAAGAGATTACAGAATATTTACAAAACAGATTATACAAAATTACATATTCCAATATTCTACTTTCACCCACTGGCCACTTTATCAGAAACAGCCCCCTTTTACTGAAACTCACTGGCCACTTTATAGGAAACACTAGCAGGGTTGGGAAGGGAAGAGTTTCTGATAAAGAGGTCGGTGTGGTTACTGTGGCTACTCTGTGGTTTTCAGGGGCCTAAACAAAGTGCTTTTTTATTGATGGTGGTAGCACTTGGAGCTGGTGGGTTTCTCATTTGCACAAAAGGAAACAATGGGTCCATTAGTGTCACTCAGATCCTGACAAGAACCTTGTCTCCTAGTCCCTCTGAAACTTAGACTAAAAGGCAGTCCACTAACAGGAGACAACAAAAACAAGAAACAAAATGGACTCCCCGCTGTTTTGTTTATGTAACATTACCTTACCATGGTGTTTTTTGGGGGGGATCGTACAGAACTCGAAGCATGTACAAGGCACAGCTCAGTAGCTTCAAGGAGAAGTGGATGAAGCGTATTCGGAGACCTGAAAACAGAGAAAATATGAATCAAATCTTAAATCTCTAGAGGAAGGTGAGTCTGGGTTGAGTCTGGAGTCTCTGAGCTGTGAGTCTGAGTGGAGTCTGAAGTATCTGTGCTTTGAGTATGAGTGGAATCTGGAGTCTCTGAGCTGTGAGTGAGTGGAGTCTGGAGTCTCTGAGCTGTGAGTCTGGGTCGAGTCTGGAGTCTGGAGTCTCTGAGCTGTGAGTCTGGAGTTTCTGAGCTGTGAGTCTGAGTGGAGTCTGGAGTCTCTGAGCTGTGAGTCTGAGTGGAGTCTGGAGTCTCCGAGCTGTGAGTCTGAGTGGAGTCTGGAGTCTCTGGGCTGTGAGTCTGAGTGGAGTCTGGAGTCTCTGAGCTGTGAGTCTGAGTGGAGTCTGGAGTCTCTGGGCTGTGAGTCTGGGTTGAGTCTGGAGTCTCTGAGCTGTGAGTGGAGTCTGGAGTCTCTGGGCTGTGAGTCTGGGTTGAGTCTGGAATCTCTGAGCTTGAAGTCTGAGTGGAGTCGAGTCTCTGAGCTGTGAGTCTGAGTGGAGTCTGGAGTCTCTGGGCTGTGAGTCTGGAGTCTCTGAGCTGTGAGCGGAGTCTGGAGTCTCTGAGCTGTGAGTGGAGTCTGGAGTCTCTGAGCTGTGAGTCTGGGTCAAGTCTGGAATCTCTGAGCTTGAAGTCTGAGTGGAGTCGAGTCTCTGAGCTGTGAGTCTGAGTGGAGTCTGGAGTCTCTGGGCTGTGAGTCTGGGTTGAGTCTGGAGTCTCCGAGCTGTGAGTGGAGTCTGGAGTCTCTGGGCTGTGAGTCTGGGTTGAGTCTGGAGTCTCTGGGCTGTGAGTCTGGAGTCTCTGAGCTGTGAGTGGAGTCTGGAGTCTCTGAGCTGTGAGTCTGGGTCAAGTCTGGAATCTCTGAGCTTGAAGTCTGAGTGGAGTCGAGTCTCTGAGCTGTGTGTCTGAGTGGAGCCTGGAGTCTCTGGGCAGTGAGTCTGAGTGGAGTCTGGAGTCTCTGAGCTGTGAGTCTGAGTGGAGTCTGGAGTCTCTGTGCTTTGTGTCTCAGTGGAGTCTGGAGTCTCTGAGCTGTGAGTCTGATTAGAGCCTGGAGTCTCTGAGCAGTGAGTCTGAGTGGAGTCTGGAGTCTCTGAGCTGTGAGTCTGGGTCGAATCTGGAGTCTCTGAGCTGTGAGTCTGAGTCTGAAGACTCAGCTCTGGGTCTGGGTCGAGTTTTATAGTTCAGATGTAGTGGGACGTACTTGATCTTTGGTTCTGGATGAAGAAGAGCTTGAGTCTTTCTTTTAAAGTGTTCTCGTTGATGTAGAATTCAACCTGAACCCTGTGGGGAGATAAAGTTGAACAACAACGATGACTATTACATTACATTACAGCCCCTGATATTTTTTAGTCTGCTGACTTTCACAGAGATGTAAACAGATGAAAAGGAGTGTCATGTTCAGTGGCGTCCAGACTGAGAGCAACACGCCAGAGCAGTATATCTACATCATAAGTGTCAAGCACTGCTGTGTCTGATCCACTCGCACCAGCACAACACACACTAACACACCACCAACACGTCAGTGTCACTGCAGCGCTGAGAATGATCTATCCCATAACATTACTACCACCACCTTGTTTCTACACTCACTGTCCACTCTGGACACTCTGTAGTTCAACACTTACAGACTGTAGTCCATCTGTTGTGCTGCATACTTTATTGTCCCCCTTTTTCCCTGTTCTTCAGCGCTCAGGACCCCCACAGAGCAGGTGTGATGTGGTGGTGGATCATTCTCAGCGCTGCAGTGACACTGACGTGGTGGTGTGTTAGTGTGTGTTGTGCTGGTGTGAATGGATCAGACACAGCGGTGCTGCTGGAGTTTTTAAATCCCTCAGAGTCTGGACTGAGAACAGTCCACCGACCAAAAACATCCAGCCGACAGCATCCTGTGTCACTGATGAAGGACTGGAGGAGGACCGACACACACTCTGCAGCGACAGATGAGCTACTTTCTCTGACTTTACATCTACAAGGTGGACCAACGACGGAGGAGTGTCTCACAGAATGAACAGTGAGTGGACACAGGGTTTAAAAACTCCAGCAGCACTGCTGTGTCTGATCCACTCGCACCTGCTCTGTGGGGGTTAAAAGGGCCTTACAAAGTATGCAGAGCCACAGACTGACTACAGTCTGTAAGTGTAGAACTACAGAGTGACCAGAGTGGACAGTGGAGCTGAGAGAGTGGACAAGGAGATGGTATCTCTGTTAAAATAAACAATATCTATAAGTACTTACACATCCTCGGAAGATTCAAAAACTCTTACTTGTCATCATTGACCCAGGTCTGTTCTCCTTGCAGTAAATCCCTGAACCTGAACTTGGGGGGCAGCGGGGGCACTTCGTTTTCTCCATCCACCATGGTGTCCTCCGTCCGATCTGCTCCCTCTCTCTGTGGCTGGCCATAAAACCCTGGGCGTGCTCAGAAACAGACGAATCCTTACACTCTCCACTCCCTCGGGAGAGCCATCGTCAGCACTGTGGAGACGGAGCTACAGACTGGAGATGGGAGGAGGGAGAGGATTAGGAGGTGGATGAGGTGAAGGAAATGGAAGGATGTGGAGGTGATGGGAGGAGGTGAAGGAGATCAATGGAGGTGGAAGAGGTGAAGGAAATGGAAGGATGTGGAGGTGATGGGAGGAGGTGAAGGAGATCAATGGAGGTGGATAAGGTGAAGGTAATGGAAGGATGTGGAGGTGATAGGAGGAGGTGGATGAGGTGAAGGTAATGGAAGGATGTGGAGGTGATGGGAGAAAGTGAAGGAGATGGAAGAGATAAGAGGAGGTGGGACTCCTGGCCTCAGTCGGCTGAGACATCCCCAGGGATCAAAGCACTGACCCCTGGGCCACTCCGCGGCCTCCTTTTTGTGGTCCTGAGATTGATGTTGAAATATTAAACTTATTTCTAAATGTTTGTTACTTGTTTGGAGTGATTTTATAAGATTTATCCAGTGAATGTGTCAAGTGTCCAGTGGAGGATCCTGTTTCTTTTATAAAGAAATGATGCTTGAAAATATTCAAATCACTTTCCACTGTAAAAAAGATACTTTCACTGGATTAAATTAAATAAAAGAACACGTAAAACTATGAAAAACACAAAGAAATCAGTCGAATAATCCTCACAACAGCTTCAAAATGAAATCTACAAAATCTACAAGATATTCTCCAGAATTTATTTATTTACCTTTATTTAAGGTATTTAATTACTTCACACAAGGTTGTTTCACTGAGTAACAGCTCATCTTTTGCAGTCTGAATTCTGTCTGCTAAAGTCCTGCTGTTAGTGTTGTGCAATGGAGGACATGTCAGCATTCAGAAGATTACGAAACCCACACTGATGAAATCCTGTTAAGCTGCTGGTTTCTGGTAAGCAGAAGGTAAACAATGAGGTAAATAATTAACGTCTTATTTACAAAGCAGCTTGTTTTTGTAGAAATTAAATGTAGAATATTTCAGAGTCTGAGTTGAAGTCGAAGGTGAGCGCCGTGCTCTGAGGAGGAAAACCACTCGACGCAAAATGAGGCTCATTGTGCTCTCTCTCTGGGTCTGGCTGTGTCATGCAAACACAGGTATGAGTTTTACACCGTTAAATAATTATCATAAAAACATACGATTTCTCAACCCTTTTCTAGACGTTTTTGCTTTTAGATTTTATTCAGTGAGAAAGTGTCTTCTTCCTTTAGCAGATTATTAAATTAGCAAATTACACACATCACTTTTAAAAAAAGTTAGATTAGTTATCCTCCAGAGAGAGATACAGTTTAAAGTATAAAATATAACTGTAGGTACGAATGTGGGGTCAGTGTGGTGATGGTTGCGAATCAAAAAAGGCAAAGTCATCTGACAATTCTGACAGCAATCTGAGGAGTATTTCTACGAATATTCCTGTTTTTACTACGTTTTATGAAATTTTCACCTTTTCTAGAAACGGGGCTGTAACACTGGGGCTCTGGAAGTGGTGCAGCTTTAAGTTGTCCTTATTTTTGCCTTTACTTATAGTTTGCAATCCACAGCTTTCCAAAAAAAACTTGTATCTCCAAAACAGCAGCTTTAGAAGAGAAGGAAAAAAGCATTTTAAATTTCTAATAAAAGTCAATATAAAAAGATTTTATTCTGAGTAATTTTGGAGTGTTTCTATCGGTCCATTCACGTTTTTTTTCCCTTCCTGTGTTCAAATGATCTAGCAAACTAAACATCCACACACACGGAGATACTGGTATTTCTTTGGACAGTGATGATATATATCATTGTAGAACTGGGATGTTTATAAGATTATTATTATAATATAATTTCTGTGACACCGTTTCCCCTACATTTTTAAAAATGTTTTATACAGTTTTTAGTTTGAGTGTTTGTTTTCTGCAGCAGATGAACGCAGCTGCCAGAGTCCAGTGCTCGAACATGGTTTTCTAGTTCCTGAAAAAGAGCAGTACGACCACAAAGAGGAAGTTTCTTACAGCTGTAACACCGGATTTAAACCTGCTCTGGAGACCTGGTGGGGGAAGATAGCGTGTAACAACGGACAGTGGTCCCACACCCCACACTGTATCAGTGAGTTGAGAGTCACACAGAAACACCCTCTAAAGGAAATCATTTGGCTTCTTTAAGCACCACCCTTGGTGTGTGAACTTGAGCCTAAGGTCAACATGTGCAAAGCCAAGTGTCCACCAGAGGGGGGTAAAGGCCCCAGCTTTGTGTTGAGGGGCATTAGAACTGTCCATCGCTCCAGAGAACACAGTTCCACTGCTCCACAGTCCAGTGCCTGGGGGGCTTCACTCTGGTGGACACTTGGCATTGAGCAAGGTGACCGTAGGCTCATGTACAGATAACAAACAAGCATCTTCCAGATGTAAAAGTAATTTATAAAATATTTATTGTAATAGGAATAATAAATGAATGAAACCTTTATTGTCATTGTACATTTTACTTATGCAACGAAATTGGGTTACAGCCCCCCCTCCCCTTGGTGCAATTAAGAGAGAAAAAGGAGTTAAAACAAGGAAGAATTAAAAGAACATTATTTAAGGAAGCAGTTAACAGATTTAAGAGCATAGCATAAATGATTAACTTTGACTTATCCTATGTACACAATCCACAACTGCAGCATCGCTTATTGTACAATGTAATGTAATGTTTTAGCAGCATCACTTATTGCACTGAACCCGTTTAAACAAAACCAGACCTGTTTATACCTGAACTATTTGGTATTTGTTTAGCAAAGATATGGCCCTGTTGTAAAAACTGTCCCTCAAATGGTTTGTCCTTGTTTTAAATTGTCTGTAACGTCTGCCTGAGGCCAGCAGTTCAAACATCTGGTGTCCTGGGTGTGTACAGTCCTTGATAATAGTGTAAGCCCTCCTGAGGCAACAAGTGCTGTAGAGGTCCTCCAGGGAGGGGAGAGAGTGTCCAATGATTTTCTGTGCTGTATCATGCCATATATATATAATGTATATGTGTATCACTCCAGATGTGCCAGATGTAAATGATAAGCGTAGGTTTTTGTTTATTGACATAGATAGTAGTGACTGTATCACTCCAGATGTGCCAGATATAAATGTAGACAGAAGTCATTATATCAGTCCAGATGTGCTAGATGTAAATGATAACCTTTTGTGTTTGTTTATTGCTGTAGATATTACTGACTGTATCACTCCAGATGTGCCACATGCCAAGCCAGTGCCATCTCAGGTGTCATTCTCTGATAAAAGCAAAGTGGACTTTGTGTGTGATAAAGGCTTTGAGTTCAGAGACGCAGAGTCCCACAAGGTGGTGTGTGAGAGGGGGAAATGGACCAAGCTGCCCGTCTGTTCACGTGAGTGCACACCACTGTCCGACACAAACCTCTAATTTCATCAGTATATATTTATATTTCACAGTAAACATATGAAGTAGTTTTTATTTTTCACTTTTCTATAACGTGTTATTCACATGAGGTGAAGGATCAAACTGCTCTGTCGTTCCTTATGTGAAGCAGGTTAAGCGCCACAGAGCGGGTCACTCACACAGGGCAGCCTTGTTTTAAATAGGGTTTAGCACAGAGTCTCTGGTAAGGTGTGATGTTTGGTTTGTAACATGACAAAGAAGTACAGGAGAAAACATATGAATTCTGCTTTAAATTTTTATCATTTCAGAGCTTTGAGGTTTTACCTCCTTTTTTTGTTGTCCTTTGTTTGTTTTTGCAGAAAAGACGACTTCATGCCGAGCCCCGAACCATTCCCCAAACGTAATGATCAAGGGGCCGTACCGGGATGTTTTTGAAGAAGGTGAAACTATTGAGTACTTGTGTGAACAAAACTATGAGTTTGAGAGAAAGGGAACCAGAGAATGTGTGAAGGGCGGGTGGAGCCAAATGCCCAGTTGTGGTAAGACCACCAGAAATACTTTCCATCTTCACTCTGTGGGGATGACCAATAAAACCATCTCTTATTTTTAATATCACTCACTCATTCATTCAGATCCCTGGAAACGCCCCTTCACATGGACATATGTGCGGGAGCTAAAAGAGGTGTTTAATCAGGTGTTTAGAGCTGGGGTTTATAGAGCGCTCTCTGAAGCCTGGTCCAGTACGTGAGGGAGTAACTGCTTTGGAGCTGAGGCAAGGCTGCAGCCTTCTACAAACATCAGTGTGTTGGCTGTGCTTGTGTCTGTGGCATTCTGGTGAACAATGGGAAACTAAGGCGTCTTAGGGCGTCTAAGAGACAGCACTTTGTTTCTTTAAATCACGATATGAAACTGATTCAATTCAAATGTGTTGAAACTTTCTGCTAAACACAGTTTTTTTTTTCAGTTCCATCTAAGAAACCAGCGCCAGACGGTGAGTTACACTCTGATAACAACCTAGACTCTATACAACTGTTTAAAAACGGAATAAAATCTGAATAACGGAACAAAAGCTGAACTTGTAACAGAACTTAACGCACAATTTCCATTGCTGTTCGTCATGAAATTTCATTGCAGTTAAAACTGCGACTGAAGATTTCAAATAATTTAAAAAATACAGGCTCGATGGTGAGCACGTTCTCCTCTCAGTGCTGGGATCTTGGGTTCAAGTCCCATCTGGGTGGAGTTTCTGTGTTCTCCATGTGTCTGCGTGGGTTTTTCCTCCCACAGTCCAAACACATGGAAGTTAGGTGAATTGGCTTCTCTCTAATAACTGTCCTGGTGTGTGTGTGTGTGTGTGTGTGTGTGTGTGTGTGTGTGTGTGTGTGTGTGTGTGTAAGAGTTGAATGTTGATTATAAAGTGTCTTTGGGTTTCTAGAAAAGCGCTATAGAAGTGTGATGTTAAGTAAAAAAAATGTCAAAAAGACAATTAACAGAAATGTAGATGCAAGGTTTTTAACAGCAGCAACAAAATATTTATTACATTCAGAAAATTATGGAATTCGCCACACTTTCTTATGTAACATTATACATATGTTATTATAAGCTTTAGTTTGTTAATCTTCATTCATTCGTTCATTCATTCATTTATTGTCCGTAACCCTTATCCAGTTCAGGGTGGCGGCCTACCTGGAATCACTGGGCGCAAGGTGGGAACAAACCCTGGAGGGGGCACCAGTCCTTCACAGGGCGACACACATTCACACATTCACTCACACACTCACACTTACGGACACTTTTGAGTCGCCAATCCACCTACCAACGTGTGTTTTTGAAGCATAGGAGGTAACCGCAGCACCCAGAGGAAACCCACACAGACAGAGGGAGAACACACCTATGGAGTCAAAATAGGGTCAAAAAGATTTTGAGTTTGTAAAACAATACTCACAAATGTAACTGCGTTTGAGCAACTGCACACACGTAAAACTAAAATCCACAAATGTATTGGAATGCACAAATTTAAAACAAAAACAACAACAATAACTTAAAATCACAAATGTGTAAAAAATAAAGATTTGCGTTTGTAAATCAAATGTCGTGAATGTGTGAATCAGTACCTTCTCAAACGGCTTAAAATGTGCAAGAGCACAAATTTTTAAGATTCCAAATGTGACAGTGGGAGTTTTTGAATGAGGTGGAAAAAATCCTCACATTCGCCTTCTCTGGTGCGTGTGCAAACCTCTTTTTGCAGTTGCGGATTTAAGACCCTGTTTTGATGGCCAATTGATGGACCAATAGGAAAGCTTTAGCTGGACCAGAACACTGATTTGTTGCTGTCAACCGTAGCGCTTTTCCACCAAAAGAACTCAGGTTCTTGAACCGGTTCTGTTCCTGATTCTTGGAACCTTGGTTCTTTCCGGTGAACCACAACGTTTCTAATTGTTTAGAGGGGGACCTGGAATACGTCATGAGCAGGGGAATGCTGTGGCCGAGTTCAGAGCCATCCTGCTGACCTTGTGAACAGCAGAGAAACTTAACCAAGAGCTCAGAGCTTCAAATACAGGTTATCGCCCAGTGGAGCTTGACAAGATCATTTTTTGTGGAAAAGCACTATGGCTGACAGCAACAAATCAATGTTCTGATTGGTTAAACAAACCTCGCGATATGATTGGTCCAGCTAAAGCTTTCCTATTGGTCCATCAATTGGCCGTCAAAACAGGGTCTTAAATCCGCAACTGCAAAAAGAGATTTGCACACACAGCAGAGAAGGCGAATGTGTGGATTTTTTCCACTTCATTCAAAAACTCCCACTGTCACATTTGGAACCTTAAAAAGGTTTGCTCTTGCACATTTTAAGTCGTTTGAGAAGGTACTGATTCACACATTCACGACATTTGATTTACAAACGCAAATCTTTTTATTACTCATTTGTGATTTTAAGTTATTATTATTGTTGATGTTTCTTTTAATTTGTGCATTCCAATACATTTGTGGATTTTAGTTTTACGTGTGTGCAGTTGCTCAAAGGCAGTTCCAAAGTCAGTTACATTTGTGAGTATTTTTTTACAAACTCAAAATCTTATTGACCCTTTTTTGACTCCATACACACCACACTCCTCACAGGCAGTCACTCGGAGTGGGACTCGAACCCACAACCTCCAGGTCCCTGGAGCTGTGACAGAGACACCACCTGCTGCGACACCGTGCCTCCCTAATTTGTTATTCTGAATAGATTTAGATTTCGGGTGATTTTATATCTACAGTATAAATATATTGTATGTTTGTGCCCTGTGAAAGACTGGCGCCCACTCCAGTGTGATCCCACCTTGCGCTCAGTGATATTCCAGGTAGGCTCCGGACTCAACACCGCCCTGAACTGGATAAGGGTTACAGACAATGAATGAATGAATGAATGAATGAGTATTTTCTGAAATAGACAAGAGTCCTGTCAAAAAAATTAAACCTTAAACATTAAATCTCTCTTAAATTATTTTGTTTGGAATTTTCAGGAGGGTCTGATGAAGTGAAACCTGTCTTCACTAAAGGTAATAATTACTCAAACACTGTTATATTCACTGTAAAGATAATGACAGGTGAAATCGTCTTAAAGCTAGTCACGTTATTCAACTATTAAACAATTAAAACATTTCTTCTTTTGAGATCTTTGTACAAATATTATATTATTTTAAACATGTAATAAACAATGGACTAATACAAATGTCTCTAAAATGTCATTTCTGGACAAACTTTAACTATAAGTTTCATGTTGTTTTCCTCTCTCTGTGATAGATATTATTTATCAATCATTCAAACTTTACTGGTGTATTTTTACTGAAAGAGAAATGACACATCTTTTATTTTTAGTGAGAGATTGTGGCGCTCACCCCACGGTTGATCACGGGCGAGTTGAAGAGGTGGAGGGTGGATGGTCTCTGAGAGTTAAATGTGATCCAGATTATAAACTCGTTGGGTCAGAACAAGTGATGTGTGTTGGCAGACAGTGGTCAATTCGCCCGACCTGCGTAGGTCAGTGTCACTGTGGGTCCAAAAAAACACCAAAACCTGATAAAACTATTGTAAAAAATGCAAAACATGTAAAAAAATGTGAAACTTTCTGTTAAATGCTGTGTTTTAATTTTCAGCTGAATCTTTGAGGCCAGCGGAGCCCAGTGAGTTATATTCAACTAAAACCTCGTATCTACAAAATACTATATTTACAAGAGTAAATTTACCAAAATTTTATTTGATTGATGTTTTCTCCTGAATGGCCAACGTTATAAAAAAATAATCCTGTTCCTAATGTGAATGATTCTGTTCTTTTCTCACTAACCCATTATTTCCAGGTGTTAGATCCATTTTTTTACTGTAAACGGCAAATATTTTATGAAAATAAGTATTTTTTAGATGTTATCTCCCAAAACTCTCAAGACTAAGTACTAAGTAAATATTTCACGATTAAATGTTGAGTCATTTTTTTAAAGAAATAATGTAAATATATTTTCTGCCTTTTATTTTCAGGCCGTGGCTGCGATGTTTACCCCACTGTTAAAAATGGAGTTTTCTTTGAGCTGGAGCCTCGAAAATCAATACGATTTGAGTGTGCAACGCTTTATAAACGTCTGGGACCAGAACGTGTGAGGTGTGTAAATGGACAGTGGTCGGTGCTGCCGGTCTGTAAAGGTCAGTGTTGACTCCAAGTGTAAATTTAATTGTGAAGTGTGGAAATTTGTGGATGGTTTATTGATGCCTTTAATATTTCCCCAGCTCCGTGTAAACTGGACCTCACACGGCTTTATTATCGTCAAACATCTGAGTACATGGAACATGGAGAAAAGAATTTTAAATGCTCTCTTTTTAATACAGTAGCCGTCCATTGTGATGACGGGAAAGCGTACTATAGAGGATGTAAGTTTACCCCTCTCTCACCTGCACAAATCCCCTCAGAGGAAACTGAATCTTTTATAAAAGCTGCAATAAAAGCAATTATTTAAAGGACAGATACACACTTTCTTCACCCAAGAAGTAGCAAACAGTATTTATACAAAGTAATTTATTATTTTTACATTTATTCTTTGTGTAACTCTATTTCTGTATTCCCTGATCTAACCAGTTTCCTTTGATAAAAAGGAATCTGCAAAAATGATTAATTTCACCTGTAATGAGTGTGACATGAGAGATTTTCTAAAGTTTAAAATACTCTTTTTGTTTTTTGTTTTGTTTTGTTTTTCAGGTGATTGGAACGAGTGGGTGAGTATCAAAAGCACAATATCTCAATTTTTCAAACGTGATAAAATGATAAGAACAGAGCTGCTGTGTAGGGTTTGAGCAGGTAGCGCAGGTGCTACTCACTGTTGTAGCACAAATTAAATTAGATTTACTGATACTATATGAAACTTGGAGCAGGAGTTATTTTGGGTGATTTTATTTTAATGTTTAGTATCAATTTCCCCAACAATAATTCAGAATTCATTATCAGTGCTATTAGAACAGCAGGATCTGGAGCATGGATCTAGTCACATATATATTGGGCTGACTTTTTATTTTATAATGGCAAAACAAACAAACCAAAAAACAACATCAATGAAATCGTATCTGACTTTACAGTCCATATTCAGTCAGTTCTTTTCACCACCAAACAGCAGCAATCATTAATGAAACTGATTACATTTTTATTCCATAAACTGCAGGTCATTTGAGATGATGAATAAAACATCTGTACAGTCCCTGAATGAACCACTTTGTGCTTCAGAACGTGTGGACAGACATGATTAATAAATCTCTGACACATCCATGCGACTAGGTGTCAGTATAGCAGCTGTTTCAGAACACGGAGTAGAATCACAGGGCCAATGACTGACTGCTCCTTGAAGCACTACTATATCCATGGCGATGTAAACAGCCCCATGGAAACAGGCTGTTTTTTTGTGTGCTTGTTTTAAAAATTCTTTGAGCATTCTTTTAAATATCTTTGAGCAGGTGTAACACAATGTTGTGCAGCTCTGAGCAGTGTTGCTGTACATGTTATAAGTGTACTGTACCTTTGATTTACATTGAATGATTATGCTAATGTATGCAAATACAGCACTTAATTTATTGTTTGTCTTGATTTTTACAGTGATACTTCCGCAATTACAGCTGGCACTGACATACATACATCTGCAGAACATCTGGAACCTATTAATGTCACACAAATATCTTATTCTCACAATATGTTTGAAATACAAGTTGAAATAATTACCTATTTTCTCAGTATGTCAACATACTATGTCCAACAAACAAAGACATTGTATTTCATAATACTGTAAATTAAAAGCAAATCTTGAATAAATAAATAAACAAACATGGAAAATGTTGGTGTTTACTACAGGTCTAGGCAGTTTTATTTTGTTTATATTTTCTAAATGAAACATATTGTGGCCATTTTGTTCATAAAACACAATTATTTTTGTTCAAATCAAATAATTACTAAACACTGAAAATATAGACACATTGTATTTATTATATTTATAATTACAAAACTCCAGAATGTAATTTAAATTATTTAATCTGAATATTTATTCTGAAAAAGTATATATTAAAGTAAATATTACCCACTTATGGAGCATTAAAAAAGCAACACCCTCATCTTTTTGTATGATTTTCAATGCCTTTGTCATTTTTCTGCCATGAGCAAAGAGAGAGGTCTTTTTTTTTAAATCATTTACTGACACTAGAGCTTCATAAACACATTAGACTGGTTTTCAGAGTGCAAACAGACTGGAGAGCTAGACAATGATGAGGAACCATTTTCTGAATTTTAAATAGGCTTTTATGTTTTCTGACATGGATTTACATATGTCATGTATTTTTGAAATCTTGATAACACAATATGACTGTGTCCATTTTTTAAATAATGTAAATATTATAATATAATCAGTAATTTTGCCGTTAGTAGTCTAATGAATAGTGACAACCCTAAAATAAATCTGCCATCCAGTGATATCAGCAGCATCCTTGTAGTGGAGATGAACAGGTTATTAATTTTAAAAGATATTTAAAAGATATTATACTTTTTGGGGACTTAATATGCAGAAGTTATCTTAATATGCAGAAAGACCTTTCTCCACTCTCAGTCTCTTTTCTCAGCCACACAACCCAGATGGGAATGTGAGATAAACATCCAGAGCAGAGTCGTAAAACCTCACTCCAGGGCGGTTTATGACCCAAGGTCCCAGGGTCAAGAGAGGAATATTTGGGATACACTCCCGAGGATCAGTTTATGCTCTGTGTAAAACTGCTTAATTAAGAACTTCTCAAACTATAGAATTAAACCTTAATTCCCATTGGTTTAAAATGGTTTGAAGGGACACGTGTACAACTGTGTGAAATTAATTCCATTTGGACAATCAAAATGGGTGGAATTAATTTACATGTGTTTAAAATCACCTTTTTATATGAACTTATGTAGGAACCAACGTAGCCATATACTCTGTGAGTTATTTGGTTAAGAATTATGTAAAACATGGTTAGTCTGAATGATATTACTTTGTGTTAACATCTAATCTCTTATATTGCAAAAATATTATCCCAGAATTCTGGGATAGTCATTCAACAGGTGTCACATCCTGGCCTATCCTGTTTGTTTTCCCCCGCCATGTGGTTCTGTCTGTCTGTCTCCATCTCCGCACATGGCTTTGTTTTGTTGTCGTTCACGCCCCGCCTTTGTTCCGCCTTTGTTCCGCCTTCTTGTTCGTCACTCTCGTTATCCGTTTCAGGTGTTTCTTGTTTGTTGTGTTATTTAAGTCCCCTTCCCTCACTTCCTGTTGTCGTTCATTGTTCCTTGTTTCGTTAGCGTTGGTCTTCGTATGGTTTGCTATGTTAGTTGTTCTTCGTGATGTTCGCTTTGTTCTTTGTATTCTTCTTCGTGTTGTTTGCCTCGTTTCTCGTGCTCGTTTCATGCCCGCTTCATGCCCCCTAGTCTGTTAATGTTTGTCTCGTTTATCTCTTGTAAATAAAGTCTGTGTTATTAGCATTTGCGTCCGCCCTCCGTCAGTCCGCACCCCACGCCCCTAACAACAGGGATCGTCTTCAAGTCTTTGTCTTGTCAAGTGTCATAAATTTTATGTGATGTCACTATCAAGGTACAGGAAACAACCAATCAGGAGCAAGAGATGCTCCAATCCTCAACCCCTGAGGACCAATCAGGTATTCAAGGCGGGTTTTCTAAATTCTGGTTAAAAACGCTCACTTCACTTCACTTCACACTCTTTTTCACACCTTTGGAAATGACCCAGGCGTAAGAGAGAAATGACTCTGGCTTTCTCCTGCTTCCAGCAGACAATACTCCTCAGATAGGGTAGTCAGCTGAGGGAGAGCCCTGGCTCTCTCTTTAAAGGCGTCTTCTCTTAAACAGTCTTGGGCCCCTCAAGCGTGGTCCAGATAGAACAGAAGTTCTATTTTAATTTTATCTCTAGAAGAAAGCTATAGTTAAAAGGACTGTAGTTTATTCCAGAAAAAATTCAATGCCACACCCAGAGCATTGAAGGAGACCTCAGACCTCTGATCCTCAAAGTGATGACAAAAGCTTCAGGATCAGCGACGGAGCACCCTCAGAATGACCTCCTGAGCAAAGGCCCAGGAGAGACCTGCATGGACGTGTCTCTCACCAGGAAGCAGATCAGCGATGACGGAGAATTCCCACAGAGACCTTCAGGACGCCACCAGCTCTGACGGAGTGGTCGCCGTGTCTCCGGCCAAGAGGGAGGAGAGGAATGCCAACGGCTGCAGTGCTCCAGAAAGCCCTGCACCGGAAAGCACCGCGCATCAGTGACATACTCCCAGCTATCTTCATTTCACCTCCAGGGATACGTAAGGTCACATGGTTTCATTTCTTTCATAACATAGGGGTGGTGCTAAATGCTTTGCTGGATAAACTATAGACTTTTTAGAATTTAGGGTAATTATCATAGAGAAATTCCCTCATATATTAATCTCCCTGCGTCCTTGTGTATCGCTGTAATCCATTTCATTATTTGAACGTATAATCAATATTCATTATTTGATATTACAATTAATAAACCAATGGTGATGGGATGTGATAAAACCAATCCTTGGTTATTTGTTTGTGTGCACTTTTCTTTTATGGAATTATTACTTTTAGTTCAGATTCAATTTCGGAGCCAAGAACCTACAGTGGGTCAAAGAGCATAATTCATTAATAATAATTATTTATAGCTAATTCTGCTGTATGTACATGTCCAAGCTAAATTTGGACAGGTAAAGACACTACATATTATTTAATGGCTCCCAAACATGGAGCTTAATAAAATGAAATAAATAATTAATTATTAATCAAATAATAATTAATTATCATTGATTCGGCTATGTAGTATTTATGCTGCCGCAACGTGGGTTATAATTATTTTACTACATCCTCCACCCCTGAGGAAGAAAGACTGAAGTTAATTTGTCAAGAGACATACACTAATGCACACAACTTCCCTTCTAGTTGTTGAGGTGAAGCTGTAGGTGGTCATTCATCTTCGTGGTTGCAGTTGAAATGATGACAGCTGCTGTTTTACAAATAATTAATTACATTCATTTTAATAACTTCTTCTAATATTACTATTATAAAAAATATTAACAATCTATTCTTCTGATAAAACTTGTGTAAAATCTTCAAAATCAAAGGCTGTTTAAAATACAGAGACAGCCAAAGTGAATGTATATTTAGTACAAAAATACTATAATGAACATGAACGTGATACAAAAAATTCTATATATAATTTATTTAGTCCAAAAGTGTTTTGGATTTAGGAAACAAATGTAATATGAAAAGGTCCTGTAACATTTGCACAAACCAATTGGTAATATTTTATGAGGTTAAAAATCTAAATAAACAGTTAAAATGTGTATTTGTTATGAATATTTTCACATTTTTAAAAAATGTTTACTTTTTTTAATTGTTTACATTTTTAGAAAAAATGAAATCAGAGCTGTGTTTTAAAGCATACCCATTCGTTCCAACTGCCTCAAAAAAGAGAAACAGTCATGCTAAACAGAAATGAGAATAAAATTAATCTGAAAAAAGCAAAAATATTTTACATTTTCATCCACCACCAAAAATGAATGCCTTATTTAATTAAATCCTCTTAAATCTAGGGGAAGTAACAGATTGCACCTTTAAAGAGTGGATTTGTGCAGTGGGGTGAACTCGCATCCTCTATAGTACACTCACCCGTCATCACAGAGGACATGGACTTTCCTAAAGAACGGACAGTAAAAACCTTTTTCACCATGTTCCATATATTCATCTTTAGCAGAATACAACTTTTAAGGGTCCAGTCTGCATTGAGCTGGAGAGAGAGAGAGAGAGAGAGAGAGAGAGAGAGAATGAACAAAGAAAAATGAGACAAAGACTAAGGAACCAAGAAGATGATCAAAAGAAGCTGGAAAACAAATAAGACAAAAGCACAGTAACAAAGAACAAGGAAATTAAGAAAGAAAAACAGAGGAGAAATAGAAGAGAATAAATGTAGAAGACATTAATGGAAATATGAACATCATCCAAAATTTGGCAAACATATTTTAAACACTTCTAAAACTTTTTGTTAAACATTACTTGAAGCCTGGTTTTCATTTTTCAGTGACCGGTGAAAAGGGAGGAGAGATACAGTTATGTAGAATCATACCCCACTCAACACACCCCTGTGGGGCCCATACGGGCAGCGAGGCTGGGTTCAGTGTTGGTCCCACGTACGGAGGCTCTCCAGGGTCAGAGATGCTGATGGGAGCAGGGTACTGACACACTGCCTCTAAACCAATCACACGGTGGAGGCTGAGACTAGCAGTTTCATTATTTAAAACAATTATTTTTCACTGTTAGAGTTCAGCTGAGCGTTACTGACCTTTACACACCGGCAGCTCGGACCACCGTCCATTCACACACGTTATTTTCATATACTTATAATACAGAGCACATTACACTTTTAACAATGTTCCAGGATCCTCTTTGATAGCATCTCTGTTTTTTTATTAACAGGAGTTCATCACAGTTTCTGCCTGAAAATAAAAGCTGGGTTAAAGGCGCAGTCAGTCACTTTCTGTCCTGATTCTTCTTTACATTATCAAACAGCCGTAACACTGACACATTCTGGTGTCTAAACCCTATTTTAAACATGGTCGCCCCCATGTGGGGACCCACTCTGTAGAGCATAAACTAGTTCTTTCAGGAATGACAAAGCAGTTTATTCTTCATCTCCACTTTTTTGGCTAATTTACTGTTAAAAAAAATAGATTGCACCTTCAAAGAAAAAATAAAATAACAAATAATGTGAAATCAGGTGATTATGGGTTTAAACACCATGTTTTAAATTTATTATCAGGTTTTTGGTATGATACACAAAAAAAAGTGCAACTTTATCACAAGCAGAAAGAAACTGGGTAAAAATCCTTAGTGCGGATTGTATGAGAGTTTTGGTGTCAGTTATTACCTCAGTTAATGACATCAGTTTCGTTGTGTTTCTCAAGCCAGTATTTCTCTGGAACAGAAAATAACAATATTTCAGTATCCACAATATCAAATTCCTAAATTTTCCCATGTTTTATTACACAGTGTTATGTAAAATATATTTTTTTCAAAATTATTTAAAACCAGAATGTTATATTTAATAGAAAAACACCATATTTAATACAAATTTAGTACAGAAAAAAAACATATTTATTTCATCAAGAGCAAAGAAAAATTAGGAATTAGTCATACAGCCGTTGTCACAGAGGTGTTTGTGGCCTTTCAAAAGCCCAAAATACATCCCCTTGTCATTGGAAGGTATGGAGAAGCGTTGGTGCTTTATATCAATGTCTGTGTTACATGAGGTGTTTATTCTGTGAGTGTGTTGTACAGAAAATAAAGAGCAGGTAAAAAATGCAAAAATGACAAAAGGAGCACAAAGTTTTGTTCATAAAATATAACACCAGCATCAGTGTTTTTCTTCATTTTATTTAAAAATAAACACTAGACAATCTACAACCAAAGAACAACGACCAAGAACATTTATAGATATTTATACATAAATATTAATATTTATAGAATTACAGTAACTTATTTATTCAGTGTAACAGGTTAAAGCAGGTGAAGTTTAATGTGTCTGTGTGCAGCTCTATGGAGTTTTATAAACACGCTAACACCACAAAATGTTAAAAAGACACACTCTTGTGAAATAAGACAAATTCTCTCTGTGAGATATAATACTGTGTAAATGTTGGCGAGTTCAGAGGCGTCCTGCTGAGTTTGTGAACTAACCAAAGCCCCCAGCCGAGGCTCATGGTGTCGCGCCAAACACAGCCCGAGAAACACACACAAACGGAGTGAGTTCCTGTCTTATTTCCTAATATTCAGCCATAGTTCGCGCTGAAGAACCTACTGCTCATTGGGAAGTGATTTGTCTGGTTCGTGAACCAGTTAATTCAGTGGAGACGTGCTGAACGGTTCCAAATTTAGTTCACAAACTGGAATATGAAATATGGCTGAACTAACAACACACGGTGTAGTAGCGCCACCTTAGGATCTCTCTGTGAAATACAGCTGAACTAACAGTTCCTACACTCGCATGAGCCTTTCAACACAGGAGTCAGTCAGTAACTCAATCAGCGGAAATGCCTCTTCTTAGCAAAAAGTACAAACCGGATTCCAAAAAAGTTGGGACACTAAACAAATTGTGAATAAAAACTGAATGCAATGATGTGGAGATGGCAAATGTCAATATTTTATTCGTAATAGAACATAGATGACAGATTAAAGTTTAATCTGAGTAAATGTAACATTTTAAAGGAAAAATATGTTGATTCAAAATTTCACAGTGTCGACAAATAAAATAAGTAAAATAGCAAAGACTTTTAAGTTATCATCATCAACCGTGCATAACATCATCAAAAGATTCAGAGAATCTGGAACAATTGCTGTGCGTAAGGGTCAAGGCCGTAAAACTCTACTGGATACTCGTGATCTCTGGACCCTTAAATATCACTGCACCTCAAACAGGAATGCCACTGTCAAGGAAATAACAGAATGGGCTCAGGAATACCTCCAGAAAGCATTGTCAGTGAACACAATCCACTGTGCCATCCGCCGCTGCCAGCTGAAACTCTACAGTGCAAAGAGGAAGCCATTTCTAAGCAAGCTCCACAAGCTCAGACGTTTGCACTGGGCCAGGGATCTTTTAAAATGGAGTGTGGCAAAATGGAAGACTGTTCTGTGGTCAGATGAGTCACGATTTGAAGTTCTTTATGGAACACTGGGACGTCATGTCATCCAGACCAGAGAGGACAAGGATAAACCAAGTTGTTATCAATGCTCCGTTCAGAAGCCTGCATCACTGATGGTATGGGGTTGCATGAGTGCTTGTGGCATGGACAGCTTGCATGTCTGGAAAAGCACCATTAATGCAGAGAACTATGTTCAGGTTCTAGAACAACATATGCTCCCATCTAGACATCATCTCTTTCAGGGAAGACCCTGCATTTTTCAACAAGATAATGCCAGACCACATTCTGCAGCAATCACATCATGGCTACGTAGGAGAAGGATCCACTGAAATGGCCAGCCTGCAGTCCAGATCTTTCACCTATAGAGAACATTTGGCGCATCATAAAGAGGAAGGTGTGAGGCCCAAGATGATTGAACAGTTAGAGGCCTGTATTAGACATGAATGGGAGAGCATTCCTATTTCTAAACTTGAGAAACTGGTCTCCTCTGTCCCCAGACGTCTGTTGAGTGTTGTAAGAAGAAGGGAGGATGCCACACAGTGGTAAAAAAATGGCCTTGTCCCAACTTTTTTGGGATTTGTTGACGCCATGAAATTTTGAAACATTTTTCCCTTAAAATGATACATTCTCTGTTTAAACTTCTGATCTGTGATTTGTGATTAGTTCTATTCTGAATAAAATATTAGCTGTTGGCACCTCCACATCATTGCATTCAGTTTTTATTCACAATTTGTTTAGTGTCCCAACTTTTTTGGAATCCGGTTTGTATTAAGTACAACAAAAATTTGCATTTTGAAAAAACCTAAATGTAAAATTTGAGATATAATTATGCACAGGTACTTTAATATTTATATTCATTCATTATCTGTAACCGCTTATCCAATTCAGGGTCGCGGTGGGTCCAGAGCCTACCTGGAATCATTGGGCACAAGGTGTGAATACACCCTGGAGGGAGCAACAGTCCTTCACAGGGCAACACAGACACACACATTCACTCACACCTACAGACACTTTTGAGTTGCCAATCCACCTACCAACTTGTGTTTTTGGACTGTGGGAGGAAACCGGAGCACCCGGAAGAAACCCACACAGACACGGGGAGAACACACCAACTCCTCACAGACAGTCACCCGGAGCGGGAATCGAACCCACAACCACAGGTCCCTGGAGCTGTGTGACTGCGACACTACCTGCTGCGCCACCGTGCCGCCTATATGTATTATCAATGTTTTTTAAAGAAACAATTATTAATTATTCTAATAATTTAAATGTGAGTTCTAGATTGAGGATGATTTTACCCTTTAACTCTTAAATTTACCAAGATGTCACCTGGCCATAAAGTAAGAGGGAGATGTTTTATTATTTTATTATTTCTCAGATGACAAATTTATATTAATTAACTTCTTTTAAATTACACGATCTGTAAGTGGTCCAATACAGCACAGCCTCTCTGTCTGTCTGACCGAGTCTCTCTCAAGCACGATGCAAGACAGTGTGGGCATTTATTAGCTGGCATAGCAGATCTGGAGAATTAGTGCTCTCCTCCAAGCATGTTTGAGCTCATATGTAACCATTATTTACATTAATATTGTGCACAGAAAGAAGCAGTGAACTGATCTCACCACACTTAGTGAAAAACCAGCACAGCCAGTGTTTGATTAATTTCAGAGGATTCAGAGAAACAAAACAACTAAAATTATATTAAACACTCGCAGTTAAAGGACGGTCAACATGCAGAGGACCCGCTCTATGGAACACAATCTGGTTTATTTCAAACTCCCATGTGACTCCTAATGGCCTGGAGGTGTCAGAGCATCTGCACTAAATGTATGTTAAACATGGCTGCCCTCATGTAGAGTATAATTTGTTCATTCTAAAACAATAGATGAGACTGAAAAGTTGAAGACTGATTAACCCTGTAGGCTGATGTTTGTTGGTAAGAGCGAAGACTTGATACTTTCTAAACAATGGCTGCTGTTAGTGCATTTAAAAACACGAATGGATTTATTTGTTTACAAACATCAGCCCCATCTCTGTGTTAGCTGTAACCCTGAACCAAACACCTCGTGCCTGTATTTCCCCGACCGTCCGCTTCCCAGCTGCAGTGTTTATCATAATTACAAGAAGAATGATTCCTTTAAAGAGCACAGTACAAAATAAAGTGAAAAGCAAGCAGATAAACAACAGAAGAATAAAAAACTTTTAATAAAGGGTTATAGTGTATTCCAGATGTTCCATAAATTAGCATAATCATTAAAGGGAACGTCTATGATTGCGTCTAAGCGCAGTTCTCTCTGGTTGTTTACATTCTGACGCTAAGCATCTTTTAAGGTGGAACTGCATATTTGTGTCAGTGTTTACTCACTGTTTGAATTCCCACAAAAACTCATTTGTAACTCAAGTTGTTTAAATGTTGCCGCACTATCGTTATTGCAGTTAGCCAGCTCCAGAGATTGCTACCTTAAGTGATCAGAAACAGCAAAAATAAGTCAGTGTTACCCCCCTATGGAGCAGGAATAGAGCAACATCCTCATCTCGGTTGGTGCTTTTCAGCGTTTGGAGTTTGTCCGTTGTATAAAAACCTCCAGATGGCATTTCACTGCTGTGAGCAGAGAGAGAGAGAAAGCCTAGCATACTGGACCGAGACACTTTTTATTATTTTACCAATTTACAGACACTGGGGCTTCATAAACCCATTAGAGCAGTTTACACACTGTGTTCCTCAGCTCCTTCTTAAAAACGCTCTGTGAGCGTTTGGGAACTGAGGTGACCAGCTGCTGTAGCTCTGAAATGGAATCGTTCTCTGATTCTTGTTACAGGATTTCAGTTGCTCCACAGCTCAGGGCGCCGTATTTTTGTTTCATAAAGCCTCAGTTTCAGTGGGGGACAGGTCTGGACTAGTTTGGTTTTCTGTGTGCAGTGGGCAGGACCGACCCAAACTGTTCAGGGTCCTGGGCTTGAGTCTCACTGATGGAGGAGGGAGCGATAGGGAGGGACTGCTCTGATAGAACTGGGTCAGAACACACTACTGAAAAGATTTGAAACTGAAAACACCAACATATTGTAAAATACCAAATAGAATCTCCATATTTTTAGTAGGTGCTTTTATTTTGTTTTTCAAAAAGAAAATTTCTTCCAAAAAATAAGTTTTAATAAGGCATTAGCATTATAGGGTATTCCAGATGTTCTGCAGATGTGTGTATCTCAGCAGCAGCAGTTGTAGCAGTGCAGATATCACTGTAAAAGCAGAGGGAACAATTCATTAAACACTATGTTTGCAAATATTAACATAATTATTAACTAAATTAAATTAATCTAAATCACAGGCTCATTGCAACTACACAGGTACATTTCTCAGATCTGTATGACACTGCTGAGTTATTTCTGTTAAAGTAAGAGAAAAAAACTTTCCATGTGAAATGCTATATGTGTGATACGCTGAAAACCTTTACAACAGCCCTGATTTCACCAGTTCATCAGGTTTAAAGACGTTGGGTTTTTTATACTCACCCATTCATTCCAATCACCTGAAAACAAACAAAATATAATATCAGTCATTTTTTATGATTGTGCTCCCAGGATTGAATCAATATGGCACCTATAGTGACCTGAATATGTCAGAGACTTGGGTCAGAGGGGTGTGTTAAGGCTGATTTATACTTCTGCGTTGACTGAATGCAGAGTTGGCGTCTGTGTCGCTCTGCAGTTACACCCTCACACCACTAGGCTGAATCCCAAACATCTTCCTCTACTCTCTGTAGTACACAGTGTAGTGGTGTAGTAGAATTACTTTTATACATTTTTAAGTGCACTCTGTAGGGAGGAGGATGCTGTCTGGGACGGAGCAGTGTTTACACAAAGCGCCAGGAAAAAAAACAAATACAAGGCGACACATTTTTCCGCATGGTCCTGCTTCTTCTCAAGTTATACTTTTCCATAGAGAAGTCTGTATTTTTCCTCTGTTCAAAATTTCTATTAGTCCCTGAAGTCCACACCGTGTCTGAGGAAATCTCTGGCTGTGAATGTGCCGCTATCTGCGTCTCTGTGTGTGGAGGAGAGGAGTTCATGTTTCTGCAGTGTTTATAAAAGGTTTTTGTTTTTGTGCAGGTGAGAGAGGGGTAAACTTACATCCTCTATAGTACGCTTTCCCGTCATCACAATGGACGGCTACTGTATTAAAAAGAGAGCATTTAAAATTCTTTTCTCCATGTTCCATGTACTCAGATGTTTGACGATAATAAAGCCGTGTGAGGTCCAGTTTACACGGAGCTGGGGAAATATTAAAGGCATCAATAAACCATCCACAAATTTCCACACTTCACAATTAAATTTACACTTGGAGTCAACACTGACCTTTACAGACCGGCAGCTCAGACCACTGTCCATTTACACACCTCACACGTTCTGGTCCCAGACGTTTATAAAGCGTTGCACACTCAAATCGTATTGATTTTCGAGGCTCCAGCTCAAAGAAAACTCCATTTTTAACAGTGGGGTAAACATCGCAGCCACGGCCTGAAAATAAAAGGCAGAAAATATATTTACATTATTTCTTTAAAAAAATGACTCAACATTTAAACGTGAAATATTTACTTAGTCTTGAGAGTTTTGGGAGATAACATCTAAAAAATACTTATTTTCATAAAATATTTGCCGTTTATTGTGTTACAGTGTCCTGAAAACCAGTTTTTGGTAAAAAAAAAATGGATCTAACACCTGGAAATAATAGGAACAGGATTATTTTTTTTAATAACGCTGGCCATTCAGGAGAAAACATCAATCAAATAAAATTTTGGTAAATTTACTCTTGTAAATATAGTATTTTGTAGATACGAGGTTTTAGTTGAATATAACTCACTGGGCTCCGCTGGCCTCAAAGATTCAGCTGAAAATTAAAACACAGCATTTAACAGAAAGTTTCACTTTTTTTTTTTACACGTTTTGCATTTTTTACAAGAGTTTTATCAGGTTTTGGTGTTTTTTTGGACCCACAGCGACACTGACCTACAGGTCGGGCGAATTGACCACTGTCTGCCAACACACATCACTTGTTCTGACCCAACGAGTTTATAATCTGGATCACATTTAACTCTCAGAGACCATCCACCCTCCACCTCTTCAACTCGCCCGTGATCAACCGTGGGGTGAGCGCCACAATCTCTCACTAAAAATAAAAGATGTGTCATTTCTCTTTCAGTAAAAATACACCAGTAAAGTTTGAATGATTGATAAATAATATCTATCACAGAGAGAGGAAAACAACATGAAACTTATAGTTAAAGTTTGTCCAGAAATGACATTTTAGAGACATCTCTATTAGTCCATTGTTTATTAAATGTTTCACTTGAAAAATTGAAAATGTCTGAAAATATAGTATTTGTACAAAGATCTCAAAAGAAGAAAGGTTTTAATTGTTTAATAGTTCAGTAACGTGACTAGCTTTAAGAATATTTCACCTGTCATTATCTTTGCAGTGAATATAACAGTGTTTGAGTAATTATTACCGTGAAACCTGTCATCTATTCAGTCTCTCCATCAGCAAAAAAATATCTGGTGACTATTGTGTATTTTTTTTTTAATTCTTCAAAATTATATTAATGACTAAATACTGATTGAGCAAAATAGTTCCATTAATTTCTATCACAAGTTTAGGAGGCATTAGCTTTTTTCAATTATTCAGAGTTTGTTCTGCTGTTTTTCAGTTACTATTCATGTATAAACTCTAGGTGTAACTCAACTGATGATGTTGGTTTTGTGGCCAGAACTGAAAAGAAAAACCCAAAACACAGAAGGTTTCAAAACATTAGAATTCATGAGTTTTGTTTTGATTGTGTTTAAAAAAAAAAAAAAACCCTTCCGCCTCCTTTTAGACTCTATTAAATGACCAATTTCCCAATACACACTTCTTAGATCTTCTCTTAGATTTTCTATTCATATTCTAGCAGTAACCCTGTTTACAATATCTTTGTATAATATCTCTCACAGTCGCCAGGTTCCCACCAGCTTTCACATTAAATACAAACACATCATGGACATTTCTGTCAGCTCTGTTTAACAAAATAAAACCCTTGATGCGAGTCAAAATCTAACAAAATTCTCTCTATATCTGAATATGTAGCTAAAACATCCGATGTGAAGGAATGAAGACAAAGTGACTGAGGTAACTCACCGCACGTCGGGGCTGGCGTCCACACACTAAACATGCAGTAGCTGTATTTCTGCCCCTTCAGTTCGTATCCCTGTTTACACTGGTACTCCACTCTATCCGTGTGTTCATATGTGTCCCGGGATGGTTCTGTGACAACTGCATTGGAAACACGTACCGGAGCATCACATGCAGTGTGTTTTCCTGAGAAACAGAAATAAAGTGTTTTGTTTAAGGGTTTCTGTCCACAGGGAGTTACTGAACACACCTGAGTGTTACATTTATTTACATTCATACAGTCATCTGATAAACTACAGGAAAATTAGATTTAGGCAACAGTCAACACTCAACAGGTTTACAGCTGTACACTCATCTGATCACTGGCTCTACATGAGTCACTCAGTGTTGTTACACATTACTGTCCCCACAATGCAATGCAAAAGGGAAAGGGAGGAGTTACTCCTGTTTGGAAAACTTTGCAGAAATGCTGTATGACGATGCGAGTGCAGCAGGAGAACTTCTCGCAGTTATCACTTCCTTTTAACAAGTGCTTTATCAGACACTGATGTAGGCAGCACACTCACGTGAACAGACGGGCAGCTCAGTCCATTTCCCCCCCTCACACACCGCCTCATGGGACCCTCCGTCTTTGAACTCAAAGCCTTTATCACAAACAAACTCCACTCTGCTTTTATCAGAGTAGGACCCTTTCGAGAGCTGCAGGGGTTTGGGTTTGGCATGTGGCACATCTGGAGTGATACAGTCACCATTATCTACAACAACAAACAAAAACAACCATTTTAAACTTGCACATCTGGAGCGATACAGTTATTCATATCGTTGGGCTACTTGACGTAATCCCTCGTACTTTGATAACAGAGTGAGGTGTTTCACAATGGGAATCGCCTTGGGCGTGACCAACTACGGAAGCTCCAGCAGTCGGCCTCCTTGAGAGGGTTATTCTAGAGAGATTTCTTCTCGTCCCAGTGCAGGGAGGGAAAAGTTGGTGAAACACCTCACTCTGTTATCAAAGAACCAGGGATTACGTCCAGTAACCCAACATTCTTTTTCTAACTTCGCTCGGTGTTTCACTATGGGAGATATAGACAACTCCCGGACTGCACTCTCTAGACAATAGAAAGAAGGTTCTGGATAAATGTCCCATCAGAATGAATCAGACACACCAGCCTCCAGTACTGAATGTGCTAAAGATGGACCTGAAATATCTAGCCTGTAGAACCATGCAAACGTGTTCCCTGAGGCCCAGCTCGCATGTTGCCATACCTCTCGTGGAATAGGCTCGTAGACCCTCTTGTGGTGTGAGCCGTTACATCTATATACCACTGCTATAGCCTCTACAATCCAATGTGACAACTGTTGACAAGACAAGGGTTTTCCTTTCTGAGGAGTGGCCCATGATACAAATAGCTGGTCATGTCTGTCTGTTCTGTGCATATACTGACGCAAGGCCCTTACAGGGCACCAGCAGTTCAGTTTCTGATCCTCCACAGTGTTAAAAGGTGGGGGGTGAAAAGCCGCCAGTTCTACTGTAAGCCGAGCCTTTTGGCACGAATACAGGATTAGGACGCAAGTGCACCTTAGTGTAGCCTGGGTCAAACTGCAAACATGAAGGGCGGATAGCTAATGCCTGTAATTCACCAACTCGCTTTGCTGTGGTCAGTGCCAAGAGCAAAGCTGTTTTAATGGAAAGAAAATTCAGCCCCACTCCCTCTAAAGGTCCAAAGTGTGACAACAGAGTCCATCAAGCACCAAGGACAAGTCCCACGGCGGAACCAAAGGTCTGCAAACAGGCCATTTACGGCATGCCCCTTTCATAAACCGAGAGACCAGAGCATGCTGTCCTGCAGGCTTATCCCCAAAACCCACATGACAAGCTGAGATGGCTGCTAAATACACCTTGATTGTTGAAAAAGCTTTCTCTTTATCCAACAAATCTTGTAAAAAGCAGAGAAGCTCTGACACAGAGCACTGAAAAGTGAGCACTGAAGAGTGACATTTCTTAGGGCACACCAATTTTCAAAAACTCGCCATTGGTGCTCATATAATGTGCGAGTAGAAATAGCCCTGGCGCTTTGAACGTGCTAGGCCCAAAGAGCCGTCTTGTCTGGGTGGGGATGATATATTTCCCCATTCGCCTGTGACAATAGGTTCCTCCTCAGTGGGAGGGGCCAAGGCTGGCCCGCAAGCATTTGAACAATCTCCGCCACCCAGTGCTTCAACGGCCAGTGTGGATCTATTAGAATGAGAGACAGGCCCTGTTCCTTCACTCGTGTCAGTGTGGAAGAAATCAGGTTTGAGGGAGTAAACGCATAAAGCAGAACGTTTGGCCATGGGTGGGCTAGAGCATCCACACCCAGAGGTGCATTTTCGTCCCACAGGGAAAAATACAGAAGACATTGCGTGTTTTCCTGCAAGGCAAAGAGATCTATGGCTGCCTGTCTGTATCTCTGCCACAACTGAGTCACCACTTGCGGGTGAAGTTTCCAATCTCCGTACAGAGGATTTCCCCTTGACAGAAGATCCGCCCCGCTGTTCAGTATCCCCGGTACATGTGTCGCGCAAATGGACAAAAATAGGGTGCTGCTCAACAGGTGAAGCCTTCAAGCGAGCTTGTGTAGCTGTAGTGAGCGTGTCCCAACCTGGCGGTTTATATAAGCCACCACAGTAGAGTTATCCATTTTCACCAAAACATGCTGACCTTGGAGAAAATCCTCAAAGTGTATCAGTGCCAAAACCACTGTGAGAAGCTCCAGATAATTTATGTGAGCCAGACTGAGCTGAGGGACAAAGCTGTAACGAGACCACCTTCCCCAATCGACAATGGGAAAGACATTGTTCGAATGACATTACTCTCCTCTCCGACAGCCAAACTCAATATGAGAGGGAGTTTATAGTCAGGACTAAGTAATCTGGGCACTGTGAGGACTCTAGACGACTCTTGGTCCAGTTTATTTTAAACCCCAGATTCTCAAAGTGATTCAACACTGTATTGGAATCTCTGAGCGCTTCTTCCCTTGTGCGGGAGCAAATGAGGTAATCGTCTATATAATGAAAATATCCTGATCCCTTTGTTTCTCAACGGGGCAAGCGCTGCTTCCACACACTTGCTGAATACCCGTGGTGCTAAAGACAGCCCGAACAGGACCGTTTGATAGTCGTAGGCCTTGCCTTCAAATGCAAACCTGAGATATTTTCTGTGTGCGTGGTAAATATCTATGTGAAAATAAGCATCTGACAGATCAATTGTCACAAACCAATCGTGCTGACGAATCGACTGACATAGCACTTTGTGTGTTAACATCCTGTACGTGTATTTGCGTAGATGTCTGTTTAACACATGGAGATCCAAGATAGGGCGGGGTGCAGCGCCCTCTTTCTTTGGAACCCCAAAGTAGCGGGAGTAAAAACCCGAGCCTCTGTCGCGGATTGATGACGTCGGTCTCACGGGAACACAGAGGCGCCTTTGCTCAAAGAAGGGGCGTGTGCCCCCTTTAGTGGCCGTAGACAGACTGTTTTGTTTGTATTTTGAAAAGTGGGGAGCACATCGCCCTCAGCTTTCCGCCTGGCTGTGATATGGCCTCCTTTATTTTTATGTCTGTCAAACTGAGTGCTTGGTGACACACGGAACATTGAAAACCAATCTCCTCTTTTTCTAAAACTGGAAAAGAGGGTGGGATAGGGGTTCCCAGAAGTTCCATAACTGGGGAGCCCTCTGAACACAGAAAACAGGGGCTGCAGCTTCTCTCCTATTTTCTCCATTTGGTGAGAGAAGGAGAGGTTAAGGGAGGAAGCTGACAGGGTGTCAGGCAGTCCGCTTCTTTCCTTCTGCGGGGGACGGAGGCGGACGGTTCTTAGCTGCTACAGCTGCAAAGGACTGTTTCCCCACAGCCTTGGGTTAAGTGTTCTAGGTCGCTGATTGACTTGCTGAGCCCCTGTGTTTGGCCTCTGAGCTTTGATCCCCCCCTCCCATACCTAGCTCTTACAGCTGTGTCTGCAAAGTCTTGCTGAGCTGATGGAGGGGGGCGAGGCACCATAGATGAAATGCCTCATCTTCTTGCTTTCTGAGAGTGCTAGTTTCTCTCATTTTCTCCAGATCTGGTCCAAAAAGACCCTTGGTGGGGTCATAACCCACGTCCATGATCTCTGCCTTTTGGCTGTCGCTAAGGCCTGACAGGTTTAGCCAAAGGGCTCTCTCTCCTGACACGGCCAGGCCCATGACACGTCCGCAGCCCTGCACTGCCCCACGGGTCATTCACAACACATATTTCATCCCAGAGAGCAGGATTCGGTGCCCCTGAATCCAACTGCTGCCCCATTTCCTCCAGATTTTCTGCCTGATATGCTGACAGAAGTGTGACAGCATTCAGAGAGCACCCTGACTGGGCAGCAAATTTGTACACACGTTGAAAAATGGATGCTGTGAGGCGATCCGTTTTACTGGGTAGAGGAATGTTGGAGGAGGCTGAGATGATGCGGCGGTTAGGATGGAGGTGGTAGGCCACTGAAGACTCTACTGTCGGGGGTCCAGTCAGCCCCAGCACCGCCATCCCATGAATTTCCAGCTTAGAGCAACCCTTCGTGGGAAATTTGCTCTTAAAAAGGGCTGGACCAGCAGCAACCCATCTCCTTCATGCAGGCACGGACTGCAGGAGGAAGCTGTCTAATTGAGGGTTGCACTGGAGGGAGCCTTTTCCCATCATAAAGGTCCCTTTCTGCTCCTTCTTCGTTCAATGCTGCTGAAGGAGGCCGACTGTGACTAAGGGGCAGAGGCGGAGCCTCGTCACAAGTTGACCTGTCTGTCATTGGAGCTTCCGTAGTTGGTCACGCCCAAGGCGATTCCCATAGTGAAAAGTTAGAAAAAGAACAACATTTAAATTGGGCACATGTGAAGTTACATTGTCATATTTCTACATTTAACACATCTGGAGTTATATTTTCATATTTCTACATTTAATACATCTGGAGTTATACTGCCACATATCTACATTTAGCACATCTGGAGTCATTTTCATATATCTATATCTAGCACATCTGGAATGAGAGTCACATATCTACGTTTACATCAGGCACATCTGGAGTCATACAGTATCTAAAACAAAAAAACACATTATATTCCACGTCTGGAGTGATATGGTGAGAAATCTTGAGGAAACATTAGTAATTTGAACTTGTACTCCATGTGCTGTGACTGTCACCTCAAACCTAAACATCTGAATAACAGCAAACATTCAGCTCCACATTTTCAGTCCAAATAGGGCTTTAAAGCATTTACAAAACAATGACTCTCGAGTAATGACCGCGGTCCAGTCACAGAGACGCCCCGGACACTGTCCCGAGCTGAACCTGCTTAGTGTTTGTGTTTTACTGAATGTGTGAATCTGTACTTTACCAACACACTGAGGGCTGTGGGACCACTCTCCTTTCTCACACGTAATCACCCCCCACCATCGTCCTGCTGCAGGTTTCAGTCCAGGGTCACAGCTGTAAGGAATGCTGGAACCATGTTCATAGAGCTCTTGCTCCGGAACCAGAAAACCTCGCGCCAGAGTCGGACGCGGACACTTCTGATCATCTGTGGGAGGAGAAACTAAAACAAAAGAACCAATTCATTTAGTTCCTTTCAGCACATCTAAACATGAGCCTCAGGCTGGCCTCCACGCTCAGTGCCAAGTGTTGACTAGAGGAGTGTACAGCCCCCCCAGTACCAGGCTGTGGAACAGTGGAACTGTGTTCTCTGAGGTGATGAAGCTCCCATTTTATTTTCTTGCTATACCAAATTTACAAAGTGAATTTTAAACCCAAGTTTCTCTTTTTGATAAACATTACGTCACGTGGCTCCATCAAATCCTCACAGCAGCATTCCAACATCTGATCTAATGCTGTTCCAGAAGAGTACAGACCTGAGTGTGAACCTCGTACCTGTATTTCCCCGACAGAGCTGAGCCCAGAGACAGAGCAGGACGAGCCTCATTGTGTCCAGTGCGTCTTCTCCTCGGAGCACGGCGCTCAGCTCCTGCTCACTTTTAAAATCAACATTTACAAAGCAGCGTTAATTATTTACCTTTATTTACCGTCCTCTTCCCAGAAATCAGCCCAGAGAGCAGACACTGGCTCTTATGGCTCAGTGACGACACTGTTAGGGTTGGATAGGGGCCAAATGTCTTGAACCATGCCTGACTTGAGCTAAGTGTCGTGTGGGTCAGGTGTGGACCAAATGTCGACTTCTGGCCCATTTAAGGTCGGTGAGTGGGTCACTCGCTCACTCACCTGTTCACTCCTGTTTAGAAACTGCTCCACAAGGGGTCACTATTCAGTGAATCACATCAAAGACACTGTGTCCTTTTTTATTACTTCGAGACAAATCAAGACAGAAAGCAAGTGCTTTATTTTTATGCACAATGTAAAATGTTAAATCAATTAAATTATTTTTAAAAAAAAGGTTCTGTTCTGGCTCTAGATCCTGTTCAGATCCTGCAAACTCCACTGCTGTTAGGTCAGTGCTTCTTTGGGATTGTGATGTGTAAAAGCTCTGAGAGAGTTAATGTTCATTTATTTAACCACATCATCATTTTCTCCTTCATCATCTGAGATGTGTCCATTTCAGGGTCGTAGTGGTGAACCAGGAGATCCCCCGAGATTCATATCTCTCTTATGACGGGGAACATGGAAACCTGGAAACCTGACCCTGGCTAAAACACACAAGTCTGAATGTTTTGGGCAAAACTAAATAAAACAGATGCTAGAAATGTTCCATATTTTTGTGTTCACATTTAGTGCGGTTCGCTAGGGCAGGTGGGAAAGAAGTAATTGCACTCGGATGCGGACCAAAACAAACACACAGAGACCCTTGAGAGGAGGTGGACTCGGTCCTGTCCCAAACCAACCCTGGTGTGGTTTGTTTCTGGTGAAAACGTAATCCGACTGTTAATATGGTGTACGCCACAGGCAGGTGCTAAATGGCATTCGTAGCCAGGGTGTGCTTTGCATTAGGCGCATTAGGACGCTAAACAGAGAACTGGTTAAAGTTTAGCCGTTAATCAGAGTAATGGATCAGAAATGCACTAGCCCACAAGACAGGACCTTCTTCCTGTGTTTACTTTCTTCCTCCCACCTCAGTCAGGTCTGACAAATCAGCAAACCAAAACAAGGGAAAATGCTCCAAGATTACGAGCTTCTTAACTGATTCGGACCACAACAAACAAAGCACAGGTGTGAAAATGCCCTTAGAAACACTGACCTACAGTAAGATGAGGCTTCTCTCCTGAGAGACAGAGAGAGAGAGAGAGAGAGAGAGAGAGAGAGAGAGAGATAGATAGACACAAGGGAGAGTTAATAAAGCACTGAAGGGAATACAACAACAAAAACAACAACGGTGAACAGCGACTGAAACAGGATCCAACGCTGAACTCACAAACACTCACTCATTCATACATACATTTACTCACACTCATACAAATACACACTAATTATTATTATACACATTAATAATAATAATAATAATAACAAACAGAAACACATACATCACTCACTCACATACACTTACACTCACTCATTCATTCATTCATTCATACATTTACTTACATACATTGACATACACACACACAATTACATCAATAGTCATACTCACTCACTTGAACGCCACTTTTGAGAATGCTAGTCATGGGCCGATAGAAATAATTCCAAACAGAATCTGCTCATGATACTAATATCCCCACTCTGATTTCCCCACTCCCCAATTTTCTGTAATCGTTTGTGTTGCGACGACACTGACACCACGCTCTGTGGTAAACAGAGATGCCCTGAATGCAGATCAGCTGTTACTCCACCTGAGTGTGTCCTGAAGTGTGTCATGAGGTTGGTCTTCCCTCTGAACTCCTTCTTACACACTTCACACTGGTGCACCACGGCCTTGTACCTGCAGGTTTAAGGTCACATTGTCAGGATCTACCTTAAATACGCTCAGCAATATGAACTGAAGAGACACCGATTATTTATAGAAAGGGAATTATGTATTTTATAATGTTTCACTGTTTCACAAGGTTCAGTCATGTTTATGACTATGACGTTAGAATACGTTTTTCACGCAGCAGACGACGTCTGGGACGTTTTCTAAGAGTTTGGAGAAGGTTACATGGTCCAAAACATTTAAATGTTTATATTAAAAATGAAATCTATTTTCAATATTCTCCATCATCATCTTCATCTTTGTCATATATAAAGCTGTATAGACAGGTGGAGGTCACTGGTGGAGGAAAGGAGACAACTGAATAACAGCAAACATTCAGCTCCACATTTTCAGTCCAAATAGGGCTTTAAAGCATTTACAAAACAATGACTCTCGAGTAATGACCGCAGTCCAGTCACAGAGACGCCCTGGACACTGTCCCGAGCTGAACCTGCTTAGTGTTTGTGTTTTACTGAATGTGTGAATCTGTACTTTACCAACACACTGAGGGCTGTGGGACCACTCTCCTTTCTCACACGTAATCACCCCCCACCATCGTCCTGCTGCAGGTTTCAGTCCAGGGTCACAGCTGTAAGGAATGCTGGAACCATGTTCATAGAGCTCTTGCTCCGGAACCAGAAAACCTCGCGCCAGAGTCGGACGCGGACACTTCTGATCATCTGTGGGAGGAGAAATTAAAACAAAAGAACCAATTCATTTAGTTCCTTTCAGCACATCTAAACATGAGCCTCAGGCTGGCCTCCACGCTCAGTGCCAAGTGTTGACTAGAGGAGTGTACAGCCCCCCCAGTACCAGGCTGTGGAACAGTGGAACTGTGTTCTCTGAGGTGATGAAGCTCCCATTTTATTTTCTTGCTATACCAAATTTACAAAGTGAATTTTAAACCCAAGTTTCTCTTTTTGATAAACATTACGTCACGTGGCTCCATCAAATCCTCACAGCAGCATTCCAACATCTGATCTAATGCTGTTCCAGAAGAGTACAGACCTGAGTGTGAACCTCGTACCTGTATTTCCCCGACAGAGCTGAGCCCAGAGACAGAGCAGGACGAGCCTCATTGTGTCCAGTGCGTCTTCTCCTCGGAGCACGGCGCTCAGCTCCTGCTCACTTTTAAAATCAACATTTACAAAGCAGCGTTAATTATTTACCTTTATTTACCGTCCTCTTCCCAGAAATCAGCCCAGAGAGCAGACACTGGCTCTTATGGCTCAGTGACGACACTGTTAGGGTTGGATAGGGGCCAAATGTCTTGAACCATGCCTGACTTGAGCTAAGTGTCGTGTGGGTCAGGTGTGGACCAAATGTCGACTTCTGGCCCATTTAAGGTCGGTGAGTGGGTCACTCGCTCACTCACCTGTTCACTCCTGTTTAGAAACTGCTCCACAAGGGGTCACTATTCAGTGAATCACATCAAAGACACTGTGTCCTTTTTTATTACTTCGAGACAAATCAAGACAGAAAGCAAGTGCTTTATTTTTATGCACAATGTAAAATGTTAAATCAATTAAATTATTTTTAAAAAAAGGTTCTGTTCTGGCTCTAGATCCTGTTCAGATCCTGCAAACTCCACTGCTGTTAGGTCAGTGCTTCTTTGGGATTGTGACGTGTAAAAGCTCTGAGAGAGTTAATGTTCATTTATTTAACCACATCATCATTTTCTCCTTCATCATCTGAGATGTGTCCATTTCAGGGTCGTAGTGGTGAACCAGGAGATCCCCCGAGATTCATATCTCTCTTATGACGGGGAACATGGAAACCTGGAAACCTGACCCTGGCTAAAACACACAAGTCTGAATGTTTTGGGCAAAACTAAATAAAACAGATGCTAGAAATGTTCCATATTTTCGTGTTCACATTTAGTGCGGTTCGCTAGGGCAGGTGGGAAAGAAGTAATTGCACTCGGATGCGGACCAAAACAAACACACAGAGACCCTTGAGAGGAGGTGGACTCGGTCCTGTCCCAAACCAACCCTGGTGTGGTTTGTTTCTGGTGAAAACGTAATCCGACTGTTAATATGGTGTACGCCACAGGCAGGTGCTAAATGGCATTCGTAGCCAGGGTGTGCTTTGCATTAGGCGCATTAGGACGCTAAACAGAGAACTGGTTAAAGTTTAGCCGTTAATCAGAGTAATGGATCAGAAATGCACTAGCCCACAAGACAGGACCTTCTTCCTGTGTTTACTTTCTTCCTCCCACCTCAGTCAGGTCTGACCAATCAGCAAACCAAAACAAGGGGAAAATGCTCCAAGATTACGAGCTTCTTAACTGATTCGGACCACAACAAACAAAGCACAGGTGTGAAAATGCCCTTAGAAACACTGACCTACAGTAACCTCAGATGGTCTAATGGTTAGAAGACATCAGATTCTGGCTGGTGCTGGCCGTATCCAGGTCCAGTAGTGCACTTAGCCTTATTAACGCTGACCTACAGTCAACACCGGTGGTCTAATGGTCCGAAGAGGCCAGGTTCTGTCCAGTGTTGGCGGTGTCTAGACCCAGCAGAGTCCCCAGGTACGAGTGTTCACGAGGGTCCAGGATGTGCTCTGTTCTGACCGGGTGGACGATGTTGGCTGGCTGTGGTGTCAGTGTGTATTTCTCCAAGAACACCAGGTCGGTGGAGGGCTGATATCCCTCTGTCTGCTGCTGGACACTGTGGTGGCCCAGTTCAGTGTCTTCGGTCATCTGGACGGGCACCAGCGCCACGGGGACACACACGTCACCCTGCAGGACGCTCTTGTACCCTTTACTCGGCTCTGGTGTGGACATGGGTTCCTGGAGCTTGAGGGTGGGGCCTGGGGACAAAGAGGACACATGGGATTCAGGGGACAGAGGGGACGGGCTGGGTGGACGTCCACTGTGGACGTGATCAACGTGGTATTTGAGCTTGTCCTTCCTCTTGAAGGTGGCACTGCAGTGGGGACAGTTGAAGGGACGCACGTCCGAGTGGATGACCATGTGCTTGGTCAGGGTTTTCTTAATCCGGAAAGTCTGGTTACAGATTACGCAGCGATGAGGCTTCTCTCCTGAGAGACAGAGAGAGAGAGAGAGAGAGAGATAGACACAAGGGAGAGTTAATAAAGCACTGAAGGGAATACAACAACAAAAACAACAACGGTGAACAGCGACTGAAACAGGATCCAACGCTGAACTCACAAACACTCACTCATTCATACATACATTTACTCACACTCATACAAATACACACTAATTATTATTATACACATTAATAATAATAATAATAATAACAAACAGAAACACATACATCACTCACTCACATACACTTACACTCACTCATTCATTCATTCATTCATTCATTTACTTACATACATTGACATACACACACACAATTACATCAATAGTCATACTCACTCACTTGAACGCCACTTTTGAGAATGCTAGTCATGGGCCGATAGAAATAATTCCAAACAGAATCTGCTCATGATACTAATATCCCCACTCTGATTTCCCCACTCCCCAATTTTCTGTAATCGTTTGTGTTGCGACGACACTGACACCACGCTCTGTGGTAAACAGAGATGCCCTGAATGCAGATCAGCTGTTACTCCACCTGAGTGTGTCCTGAAGTGTGTCATGAGGTTGGTCTTCCCTCTGAACTCCTTCTTACACACTTCACACTGGTGCACCACGGCCTTGTACCTGCAGGTTTAAGGTCACATTGTCAGGATCTACCTTAAATACGCTCAGCAATATGAACTGAAGAGACACCGTTTATTTATAGAAAGGGAATTATGTATTTTATAATGTTTCACTGTTTCACAAGGTTCAGTCATGTTTATGACTATGACGTTAGAATACGTTTTTCACGCAGCAGACGACGTCTGGGACGTTTTCTAAGAGTTTGGAGAAGGTTACATGGTCCAAAATATTTAAATGTTTATATTAAAAATGAAATCTATTTTCAATATTCTCCATCATCATCTTCATCTTTGTCACATATAAAGCTGTATAGACAGGTGGAGGTCACTGGTGGAGGAAAGGAGACAAGATTCTGGATTTGTGTTGGGCACATGGAGACGCTTGGTTCCATTCACAGCATTTCCATTTAGTTTTGTTAGCATGTGTGTGTGGTGGTATATAGTCTTGTTAGTGTGTGTGCGATGGTGTTCAGCCTCACACACCTAGGAACCAATCCCATAAAACCGTAGGCGGGGCTTTCCAGCTTCAGGCGAGTAATGGAGAGTGGGTGGAGATGGAGGAAAGGACTAATTATACATTCATAAATTGGCACCTTCTAAATGAAGGTGCATGTACGTGTGGAGCTCCATCTAAGACACTATTAAGGCTTGAAGGTAATTTTATTCTGGAAATAACATCTACATCTCTTCCTGAACAAGAAGGGGTAGAGAAACTCTAGAGTTCCTGCACAATGTGAGGTGTAGAGAAGTGTGTGACTGTGTTTGTTTACTTTCTCCAGACTTTCTCTCCCAGGTGGATGCTCTTGTAGTGGACGGTCAGGTGGTCAGCTCGTCTGAAACACTTCCCACACTCCTCACACTGGTGCGCTCTCTCCCCTGAGGAAAGACAAAACCATGTATCACAGCAGGGCTCGTATTTAACAGACGCACAACCTCAGCGACACAGAGGCAGAAATGGGGACACTGTGGAAAGGGTTAATGAGTCTGATTTACCAGTGTGTATCTTCCTGTGTTTCTTCAGATGGTCATGACGAATGAAGGTTTTCCCGCACTCCTCGCACTCGTAGCGCTTATCGTCATGGTGCACCCGGAGATGAAGCCTGGGGTAAAAAGACCAGAGGACACTGCAGTCAAAACAATATCAAACACTGGTGTTACAGATCTGGGCAGTGTGTGTTTCCTTCCAACACAGCAGTTCAAAAAGAAGCGGTGGGCCAGACGCAGGTGTCTCAGATTAAACTCCCAACCTCCCAAGGCTGGGGGGCACTGTGGACTCAGTGATGGGGATTCGGAGACAATTAATAATTGTGGAGAAAATTCAGCAAAAGCTCCATATGAAACTATCTGTACAAGGTACAAGAATAAAACTGGTTTTACCTGTAGGAGCTGCCGTGTCGGAAACTCTGTCCACAGATGCTGCAGAGGTGAGGTTTTTCTCCACTGTGGATCCTCAGATGTTCCCTCAAAGTTGTTCTGAAAGCAAGAAATCAGACGACAATTCACAGGAGGAATACAAGAATAAAATTAGGTGTAAAGAAATCAAATGCATGACAGCAGTTCCAGGTGATCCCCGATGATGCTATAGCCATCTATAAGCATGAATCTGGGAGAGGATATTGTCCTTGCGCCATCTGGATAGACAGGATGCCCTCTCCCTCTTTATATCTATCTAAGAGCAGCCGTGCATAAAGAAGCAGTAGAGCTCTGCATCTCAGAGCTATGAGGCTGCTGTTAACACAACACCACTGGACAGCTCAACACGCTTGGAGGAGAACCCTAACTGCCCACATCCGCTACGCCAGCTAAGAGACACTAACCATCCTGCTCACACAGACAGAGTGAGGCTGTGCTCTCCTGAACTCCCGTTTACAGATGGCAGTGACATCACAGAGAAAACATTCATAGGACCACCCCAAGTCTCACCTCTCTCTGACAGACTTCCCGCAGAGGTAGCAAGTCCACTTCCTCTTCCCTCCGTGAGTGCACTCGATGTGTCTCTTCCTGTTCCCTGTGTCGTTAAACTGCCTCCCACAGATCTCACATGGGAAAGGCCCTGTAATAAATATAATAAACAATAAACCTTTAAAAGGTGCAATTGGACATTTTTACTAGCAGAAAAATAGCCCACAATAGCCTTACTAGGGCGGGATTAACTATACGTGGGGGTGGGGGGCTGTGTCATATCGTATTGTTTGCAACAATATCAATGTAATTTTATAATTTAATGCATTATCATGCAGTTACACATAATATGGCATACGTTCATTGTGTGAGTCATTTAGGCACAGCAACAAGTACGGTTGATTTGAGGTGGAAGAATTTGCTCCAAATGGGGAGTGAATTCAGTTGCGTGCAGATGGTTTGGTTACAAAATATCTGACATACAACAAATCACTGTAATTTAAGATATGAAAGAAGCCTAAACAACAAACACAGCTAAACCCAGGTTTAGCATGAGAAAAGTCAAAAAAGGCCACGAGGAGAGTTTGAAAATGTGGTTCAACAACATGCAACATTATTTACTTTATACAGTTATACAGTATCAGAATTGTGGTACGTTACGGTTGTTTACAAAATAAGCTAAAATTAACATTTTTTGTTGAGTTTTCTGAATGTTTGAAAACGTTACATTTGTGCTATTCATTCATTCATTCATTATCTGTAACCACTTATCCTATTCAGGGTCGCGGTGGGTCCAGAGCCTACCTGGAATCATTGGGCGCAAGGCGGGAATACACCCTGGAGGGGGCGCCAGTCCTTCACAGGGCAACACAGACACACACACACACATTCACTCACACACTCACACCTACGGACATTTTGGAGTCACCAATCCACCTACCAACGTGTGTTTTTGGACCGAGGGAGGAAACCGGAGCACCCGTAGAAAACCCACACGGACACAGGGACAACACACCAACTCCTCACCGACAGTCACCCGGAGCGGGAATCGAACCCACAACCTCCAGGTCCCTGGAGCTGTGTGACTACGACACTACCTATATATATATATATATATATATATATATATTCATTCACTATCTGTAAGAGCTTATCCAGTTCAGGGTCGCGGTGGGTCCAGAGCCTACCTGGAATCATTGGGTGCAAGGAGGGAATACACCCTGGAGGGGGCTATATATATATATATATATTTATATAATTCCTATTTATTGAAATATTTATTTTGTTGCAACAGTGTGTTCTTAAACACTTTAAAAGTCTTTTTTCAGTGTTTTGTCATATCATCAATAATATTGATACAATACCCTAAAATATTGTGATATTATTTTAGGGCCATATCGTCCACTCCTAAATATCACTTTACTATAGTATGATAGCAATGTTGTTGATGGACGGACACTGAATAAGAAACTTGTAATATAAAAGAGATGTGATTGAATTCTGGGTGCAAACTCACCCAAATGGTACTTCTCCTGGTGTTTTAACCGAGCGAAGCGGGATTTGAAGTAGTCATCGCAGTAGGAGCATTTAAACGGCCGATCCTGAGAGTGCAGGATCATGTGCTCCTCCAGATGTGGACGACGAGTAAAAGACTTGTGGCAGATCTACAGAGAAAAGGGCACATTAAAGACACCTTCTCATCCTCAACCTCTGCACTTCTGAGGACCCCACAGAGTAGGTGTGATGTGGTGGTGGGTCATTCTCAGAGCTGCAGTTAAACTGACGTGGTGGTGGTGTGTTAGTGTGTTGTGCTGGTGCAAGTGGATCAGACACAGCAGTGCTGCTGGAGTTTTTAAACCCTGTGTCCACTCGCTGTGCACTCTGTGAGACACTCCTCCCTCGTTGGTCCACTTTGTCGATGTAAAGTCAGAGACAGTAGCTGATCTGTCGCTGCACAGTGTGTGTTGGTCGTCCTCTACTCCTTCATCAGTGACACAGGACGCTGTCGGCTGGAAGTTTTTGGTCGGTGGACTGTTCTCAGTCCAGACTCTGGGGGGTTTTGTTTAAAAACTCCAGCAGCGCTGCTGTGTCTGATCCAATCTCACCAGCACAACACACACCATCATCACGTCAGTGTCACTGCAGCACTGAAGAACAAGGGGAAAGGGGGTAACAAAATATGCCGAGCAACAGATGGACTACAGTGGGTAAGTGTAGAACTACAGAGTGACCAGAGTGGACAGTGGTGCTGAGAGAGTGTACAGTGGACTCACTTCACATTTCCAGCCTTCACTCTTCCTTTTCCTCAGGCTCAGAAACTCCTCAACACGGTCGGGATGGAACCTGTGAATAAACGGAGAAGAAATAAAAAATAAAGAAGGGATTTACACTTCTCCAGGAGCATAATGATTAACATTTTCAGTGCTGGACCTATCACTGTCCCTCGTTATACTACTCAAATGTAATTACATAATTAATTACACAAGATATACACCGACTGAATTACTTCTGATTTACGCTGTCTCAACACGATAAAGTCCACTCTTTTTCACACAGAACCGACACAAAACTGCCCTGAGACTGTGTACTTCATAGCACATCATGTCCAGTTCCTCAGTGACTGTTGCTGACCTCAGTGTTGTCCACTGTTTACTGTGTGAGTGTTTACAGGAGAACAAATATTCCTTTCTCTTTAAAGGTGTGTAACTGCAGTTTTATGCTATTATATTATTTTTAAAATCAGTGGCATAAAATGGTCTTTAAATGACAATAATATCATTCATCACAATTATTTCTGGAACAATGTATTGGCCACAAAAAAAGCTCTTGTGACAGGCCTAGCAATGACGTGAAAATCATTTTGATCTGTAGTAAAGCTGTGAAACATCCGATAGCAGGACTTCTCTCTGACCGCTTGACATGTTTGGAGAGGGTTTTCTTGCTGGCATGCAGTTTGCTGCAGAATGGACACTTGTGCTCCTTCTTCTGGACTGAGGCGGTGCTGCAGTGCTTCTTCCTGTGGACAGTGAGGTTGGACTTGGTGGAGTAGCGCTGCAGACAGACCTCACACTGGAACGGCTTCTCGCCCGTATGGACTCGCGTGTGACTCTCATACTTTCCTAGAAACAGGAACATAAAAAAACATTGATCTGACGTTCTACATAAACTTAGATCTGTGTGAAAACATAAATACAGTGCCCCCCTCTCCACATACACATCTAGTCTTGTTAGTGCACACACAAGATTTGATATTTTTGCCCCTGGGCTCCCCTTACAGTTGCAGAGTGTAATTCACTTTTACAATAGTGTCAAAAAATCAAGGAGAAGGGAGGGGAGCGTAGTTTCCTACCACCTCCAAAAGTTACATAGTGCAGTTTCTGCAGTGCTGAACCTAAAGTAGCAATGGCAGAGGCTCTATTTTCTCTATTACAGATCAGTGGAGCATCACAATGATTTTGAAGCTGTAATTTAAAGGTAAAAATACTACCTAGTGTTCCTTTAATTCAGAAGAATCAACATCACCAAAATACATCTCAGGGAATTATTAGGCATATTTATCAGCCTCAGAAATCCACCTGTTGAGTGGCTCACAACTGAAACATCTGCATGAATCAGGGAATACTTAGTGTAATTAATAAGTAAATGAGGTATTGGTTGGCAGAGCTTGATTTCACACGTTAAAACTGGTTCAATCACAGCTCATTTCCATGTTTTACCAAATCTTCTTAAATTGTGCTCCTACATTGTACATCTCGGCCAGATCTATGGTTGATTTTATGCCAGTATCGTGCACACTTGTGGAACAGTTCCTAAACGTGATTGAGGATATTCTATAATGACTTTTTAGTATACTAATGTGCACCACTCTCACCAATACGGTCAAACATTTTGTTGCATTTTGGGCACTGGAGCGTCTTCTTCCCAGAGCTTTGGATGACAACTGGTGCTAGGCCTTCTGGGTAAACGTGGCTTCTGGTTGATTCTGCTGGACCTTGAGGTTTGGCCAGAGAGCTTAGATCTGTATTTGGAACTTCATGTCCGTTTTCACCATCAACTTTAGAGACATTCTGAGGATGTTCATCCAGTTTAGGCCTTGGGTTCACCTCATCTTGTAAAGAGGTTTCGTTCTGATCTGGAGTTGCTGCACTTTGCTCTGAATGCCCTGGTTCTTGAGGATGTTCACCATCATTCCTAGGTTCATCCTCTTCCTCTTCTTCAATAGATGTAGCTGTTTCGTCTGTATTTGCTTCCGTTTGGATGTCATGTTCCATTCCAGGGTTGTTTCCGATCTCACACTTGCTCAGAATCCTTCTACTTTCAGACAATTTTTTGTTGCTGACCACAGGACCCACTGTTTCTTTATCATTGGTTCCAGTGCTGTGTATTTTTGCCACATGGTTATCCAAAGACTTCTTGTATCGAAACATCCGGCCACAGAAGGAACAGCGAATTTCCGATTCTATCTTCTTCTGAGTGCTTTCATCCTCCTGAGATCCTTTAGGCTCCTCCAATTCCTGTCGCTCTGGAGCTGCCTCCGCTCCCTTCACCAAAAGGTTCACTGCCTCCATCATGTCGAAAAAGCATGCGGCTTCAGCTAAAGAAGGGATCTCGCTCTCCTCCACTTCCATTTCAGACGTGTAGAGGAAATCGAGCAAGTGTCTAAAGACAGAACTCTCCACATTATCAAAAGTGACCCGGTCCAGTTCTGGGTTTTGGCTCAGTTTCGCATGGAAGTAGCTACTACCGAATGCCAGTACCACCTTGTGGGCACTGAAAGTTTTTCCACGTACGGAGATAGTTACATCACAAAACGAAGTCTCTGCGTCTCTGTCCTTTTTCAAGAACTTTAGGAAGCAGCTGTCGCTTTGGGAAATCCGTAGGGATCTGATTTTATCCGGAAAAGACTCCGGAACACACATAACACTTTGACTTTGATTCCTGCATTTTTCTGCTAAGTCCGAGGACACTGATTCTGATCCCTCGGGTTGAGCGCTAACCCTAACCCTTCTCTGGCCAGTTGGTGCGCCTTTCTTTTTCGCCTTCATTCTTCTGGAAAAGCTGCCTACATCAGAGATCTGAAAGTTAAAGAGGGAAAGATTTTTGATTACTGTTGTCCAAGTTTAAAAACATCTGTGTAAATGTATTTATAAAATTTCTTATAAATAGTATTATTACTTTTATCATCTCTACTACAGCTTCTCACAGATCCCCGAATACACTTGTATCCCATCGCTAAACTAAAAATTAGCAGGAGGAAAAAGAGGTTTGCTAGAAAAGCAAAGCACAGACTGGTTTAGCAGCTGAAGTGGTTCCCAGATGTTGGAAGGGGGTTTATTCCATACATGGCCACTAGGATGAAATCCTTTTGCTAAGTGATTGCTCTAGTATTTCGGGTGGTGGTTAGAGGCTAAATGGATGCTGTGGTGTTGCTAAGTTCTTTCTTGATGGTTGCTATAGTATCCCTTGTGGTTGTTATAATGAATCAGGCTGCTCCTGTCTTGTTTTTGCTATATTTAAGGTGGTGGCCAGCAGCCAAGTGGGAGTGACCATGTTACTAAGCTGTGTCTTGTGGTTGCTACTGTATTTTGTATAGTTGCTATGACATTTCAAGTAGTTGCGAGCAGCTAAGTGGGTATTATGGTGTTGCTAAACTGTCTTTTGCTAAGGTATGCCATGTGGCATGTTATGGTATTCCAGGTTGTAGTTTAAGTGTTTCAGTTGATTGCTAAGCTCTTTTGGTGATTGTTATGGTATTTCATATGGATGCTATGGCATTTCGTGTGGTTGCCATTACATATGTACATGTACTTTGAGAAAACATGACCCAGTATTTGTGAACTCTACTATATTTTAGACTAAACATTTATGCCTAAAGGTTTGTGGACACCTGGTCATTTCACATTTCTTCAGAAATGTAATTGGTAGTTGCTGCAATAACAGCATCTACATTTCCCGGATGGCATTTAGAGGCTGGAAAATATCAGCGAGGATGGGTTCTTATCCTCCTCCTAAAGTTACATAGTGCAGTTTCTGCAGAGCTGACTTTATACTAAGGTGCTTTTCAGTGAAGACTGTACAAGCTATGTCCGCAAAGGGGTGAACCTGAAAATAACTGGATGTCTACAAACGTTTGGACATGCGTTGTATTGTATTTGTGCCTGCAGTAAGTGAGGTAAAGAGAGTTATTTTTATCGCCTGGTCGTTGACACAGAAAACTTAATTGACACAGAAGACAGCGATTTAACACAACGGCTCTAACGACGCTCATTCATTTCTCTTAATTTCTGTCGGATTCCCCTCGAGTCCCCCCTCCCCCCTTTCGAGAGGAGACTTTCGACAGACGACATGACGACGCCCTTTACAACCCCTTTAAATCGCCTCGTATCTTCTATTTTCTCGCTCCTACCTGTCGCAGCGGCTTCTCTTGAGCTCTTTCTATGATCCCGCTTTCATTAGCTTCTACAAAACAGAATTATATGGGTTTTTAGCCTTAAATATGGTCAGAAAACGTCCACAACAAACAGGCGGCGCTCCACCTTCTCAACGGCTCAGCACACTGCCCTGTGATTGGCTAATATAAAAATACATTTTGGTTTTGTGTGCATATTTTATATTTTAATTTTTGTTCAGACAAGTTATAGTCTAAATATTTATCATTTTATTATATTTTAAAAATATCTTAAATAAGTTTCGTTTAAAAATACATTATTCGTGCGGAACACGGCATTGTGGGTAATGTGGTTTACAGCGATTCAGGCCCAACCGCGACTTACCTGTGGATAAAATGTTCTACTTCAAACGCATTGCATATTCGCTATGAGTTTTATACATTAATTCACACTATGTATGTTTTTTCTGTATTTTATATACATCCCTTGCATTATACCGATCAGCCATTACATTAAAACCATAAATAAAAACGAACGTATGTCTCACTCATGCCACCTAAACAGGTCTGCCTTGTTGCAGTATGGAGTCCACAAGAAGAGGGCTACATGTGCACTCAGGCCAGTCTAAAGCTATGCAGACCCCTAGACTGTGAACTGCGCTGACCTGTGTGTTCTGACCTCTTTTTATAAGAGCAGAATTACTTTCCTCAGCAGTATGTGCTGATCGAATTTTGGAGATCGCTCTGACCAAAATATGACCAAAATATCACAGTGTGCCATCAACTTCAAGAACTGACCCGTCACTCACTGCCTGATATATGCCCCATCACCCCCTCAAAAAGGGACCACTGTAATCAAATCCTCAATGTTATTTAGTTCACCTGACAATGGTTTAAATTTTGTGGCTGATGCATGGACAAATAATGTACATTTTATCCAAACATTCTTGCACCCATGGTACAGAGGTAAAGTGTTAAGGAACATAGGACGAGCAGGTGTCCGCAACGTTTTTTTGTCACATAGTCCACCACATGAGTGTGTTTACACAAATAGCCAGGGTGTGTGTGTTACGTAAGGCCAGACGATGAAGTGAGGTGTGTATAAGCATGTGTGTAATGTGTGTAAAGTGTGTATGTGTGTGTGTGAGTGAGAGAGAGACGTCACACTGATTAGCAAGTGGCCCGGGATTCCATGTGTTAGGTGTGTAAGTGTATTAGTCTAATCCATTAGTTTAGACACACACACACACACACACACACACGGCTGAAGACGGCATTCAGATCCATTCGACTCTTCTTCACTCACTGAAGCCATGTCAGGACTAAAGTCTCTGTTCTGGACTTCACTTATCCTTTCTGCAGGTAAATATTCATGTGGTTTAAATATAATAATCACTGTTTTTATTTTCATTGGTCCTGCAGGTGTGAGAGCCCTGTGTAAAAGTCGTGACACCAATGGAATATTTGCAGTCTTTGGTTATGCCATGTTTAAAGTGTGTTCCCTTCTTTTACACATATTTAACCAGAGGTGTTCAGACATTTGCACACTGGACATTAGCGGTGTATGCCGCTGTTGAGCTGAAATATAAACAGTCACTGAGAGTGCCTTAATGTTATTTCTACCCAGAAATCAAATGTTTAAGTGTTTTAAAATATTTCTATCTTCAAGGTACATCATCAGGAGGGCAGTTTCTTCATATTTAAAGAGGAATGTCTCATTTTTAAGTCTCTGTGGCTCTGCTATAAAAGGAGAGTGAGGATTGTTACAGTGGATGCAGTGATGTTTGGAACTTATCATTTTGGCTTTAAGTCTAATACCATAGGTGTCCTGATTTATGAGACTATAAAAACTCTGTATTAATTACAGTAATATTAATACACTGTTGTACCATATGTGTTCATTATTAAGCTTTTAGAATTTGAAAATGAATTTATTTAAGACCCTTATTTATGAAATAAAACATTTAAACTTGTATTTTATGTTGGTAATTAGTTGTTTAGTGAGGTGTTTTCGTTGTAATACTTGGAATAGATAAATTTGCCAATAATTGACACATTAAATGTTCAGTTCAGTGCTGAAAATGCAGTTTTGAATTTAAGGACACCAGAGGGCGCTGTTTGATCCTGGTTAATATAAGCGCCACCTTAAACGTTAACACTGCATTAATGTTGGTAAAATACTTCTTTTCAGTCGCTAGATTATTTACTTTAATTTAGATTAACCTCAGAGTCATAGAAACACTTTGTCTTTTTCCTCAAAGCCCAGAGTCTCAGATGAGTTTTAACAGTGAGAAAGACAGTGGTTTGATTTTAAAGGCCACCAGGTGGCACTGTTTCACCACCACACAGTTCATAATTGTATAATACATAAATGAATCATCTTCTGAATAAAGCTGTATGAATAATAAGGCTATAGTAATTTAACCCCTCGTTACACACAGGCAGAGGTTCTAGGGAAGGAGACCTTTTGGGTTCTCACTAGCAGTTCAACCCAAAGTCACAATAAAACAAGGCTAACCCCACAACTCCCTATCCTCCCTGCAGGTGTCCTGGGAGAGGAGTCCTCAGGAGTGTGTGACAGTGAGCCATGTCAGAACGGCGGACTGTGTGTGGGGGTGGGCAGGGATGCTTATGTCTGTGAGTGTTCTACAGAGCCCCGTGGCGGGCGACTGTATGGGGGTCCGAGCTGCACCGAAGCTCTGCTGGGCTGTGATAAACCCCGCTGTCTGAACGGAGCCACCTGCATCCCCTTCCTCCAGGCTGGACGCCAGCGGTTCCGCTGCTCCTGCCCAGAGGGCTTCACTGGGACACGCTGCCAGACCTCCACAAGCTTCTCCTTCCTCAGGAAGGGCTTCCTCCTCATTCAGAGCCCCCTGCAGGATCTGCCAGGGACCCTCAACATCAGTATGAGCTTCAGGACCCTGCAGACCACTGCCACAGTGCTCTACAGTCAGGTACAGGATGGTTACTACACAAAGAGAGGTTAGAAATGACCGGATGTGTGAACTCATCCAGACCTAGACTTAAAACAAAGGACAGTGTCTTGGGTACCATCCTGTAATGGTGCTTTTCCACAGCATGGTACTTACTCAAATTGGCTCAGCTCGGCTCTACACACTTTTTGGGACCTGGTCCCTGGTTGGTTTTCCACTCTCATAGCTCCCCCCTGAAATGTATCGGGTGTCGTCTCAAACCCTGTCTCTAAGGGGAACAGGGGCTTGGGAAACCACAACAACGGCGGCGGTAATGTTAAGTGGTGTTTACTCATGGTGTATTGGCGTGTTGTTGTTTGGGACTGAACCCAGCTCCGTCATCAGTTCAGACAGATCAGTAGAGTTTGTTCCTTCCTTGTTGCAGCGTCCAGCTCTCGCTGGATTCTTTCGTTGGCCACTGATCCAAGGAGTGTTAGAACCTTTTCAAAAGACCACGGCGTAACTTTACAAGCTGCCGTTGTGAGTCGGATAAAAACAAATGTGATCTCTGCTGCAGCTGGAGATTTTACAGATGGAGAGTTGGTGCTGGACGTCTACGTTGCGTGGCGTAGAGTGACAAATCTCTATCGACAATCAGCACTCTGCACTGTTTACATGCCAGTTTAGTCCCTACTTGGCTCACTCTGAACCACGAGAGAACAGCGACTAAACATGAACTCGCTTCCAGAACCAGGACCTGATTTACCTGGTGGAAGAGGAGAACAGACCAATAAAGTTGAGCACAGTCAGTTGATTACAGTAGGTACCATGCAGTGAAACAGCACCATAAGATCAGCAGTAATGCTAACATGTTTTTATATCTATGCTACCAGATGGAAGACCACTCTGTGACACTGGAGCTTAGGGACGGCCGGCTGAGGCTCACTCTTCAGCAGCTTGGGAGCGTACAGACAGTTTCGGTGGAGGTGATGATGGAGGTGTCTGACGGTAATTGGCACTCTGTCCGCTCCTTCTTGGGTGGCGGCATGCTTGAACTTCGTCTTCTGGAGCAAAACTGTGCTCCTGAGACCTGCCAGAAGGTGGCATTGGTGGAGACGACTGAATTAAACTCACTACCAGAATTGGGCTCAGGACTCGCTCAAACTCAGAGTCTCTACATCGGAGGGACAGGGGACGGTAATGGATATTTCTACTTATAATATGTATACTTTCTCTCTCTCTCTCTCTCTCTCTCTCTATATATATATATATATATATATATATATATATATATATATATATATATATATACAGTCTGCATTGTGTCTTTCGTCTTTGGCACAGAGAACGTGATGCCTTTCTAGAAAATGAGTTCACTGTCTTTCGGCCGTCTGAGATGAGTTTGGGTCGATAGAACTCTTTTCTTGGTAAAGAGAATGCTTCTGTATAGAACCCTGAACACTTTGCATGATTAAAAGATTCTTTGCATCATGAAAAGGTTCTTCAGATTGATAAAGAACATGCTATAGCTTGTTCTAAGGGTTCTATACGCCACTAAAAAGGGTTCTTCTATTGTTACGATGTCAAGCTTGGATGTAAGCTCCAGATTTGATGACTTCTGCTCTCTATATCCTCAGAGTGATGTTTAAAATGAACGCGTGTCTACTTTGTCTCAGACGTGAGTTTGGAGGCTGCCCCTGCTTCATATTTCCTGGGCTGTGTGCGGGACGTCCGGCTGGACTCTCAGACCCTGCTCCCAGCCTCAGGAGTGGAGCAGGTGAACGTGAGTCCAGGCTGCAGTGAGACAGACGTCTGTCTGCACGCTCCCTGTCGGAACAGAGGACGGTGTCTCACTCTCGGCTGGCAGAGATACACCTGCGAGTGCCATCGGCCGTACGAGGGGAACGACTGCTCCGAGGGTAAGAGTAGGAATGTTGCATTTGTGACAGATTTCGAGTAAAAACAGCTGTAGCGGTAACTATCGCTGCTTCCGGCAGAATGAGGGTTTTTTAGAGGCCGGACAGACGTTCCAGAGATACAGAAGCTCACCTGATTATTCAATAACTACTATAAATTACTCAGTAACCATTTGTTAATATTCAGCAGAAAAGGAGTGTTTAAAGGTGAGGTTCACGATTTGAATCCAAAAACATGGTGTAAAAATCTCTGAGTATGTCTCCTCTCCATGTGCTGCTCTGCAGTCAGTTTGTGCTGGAAACCGCTCTAATGTGTTTACGAAGACCCACTGTCTGTAAATGGGTAAAAAGAAAAATGGTCTCGGTCCGGTATGCTAGGTTGTCTCTCTCTCCGCACACGGCATTATTTAGAAATAAATATAAGGTACTCAGTAAATTCTACAAATGACTTGTTCTAAGTCAATCCCCAATCTACTTTGACTTATTATTTAGTAAAAATCTTAAAGTACCCAATAACTATTCTGCATCTCTTCAGCAAATATAATAAATAATTCAGCAACCACTGTAAATTACACCATAAATAAAACAAATCATTTGCATTTGTGCAACTGTGATTTATTTAGAATCTGGTTTAAATGAAGTAGTATCAACTAGAAATGAGTTTGAAATTAATCTGTATTATTCCAATTTTTTTTGTATCTATTCGTTGTCAGAAAAAGCTTTTGCTGTTGCAGTTTCCTCAAGGGAATTGTTGGTATCCTCAAGGGAACATATACAGTACTTTTAATTAGGGACATAATTGTACCTTATTCTATATTAAATGTAGATTTTAAAGTTGTATTGATTTCTTTTGCCCCGTTTCATCTCCAGGACTTTTATTGTGTTCTTTTATTCTCCACAGTTGTATAATGAAAGATTACAGATATCCCCCTCTCCTTCTGGAGAAGAGAATGCAATGAACATTTAGGGAGCACAACTGGACTTTAACAACACTGCTCTACCTTTAGAGATACACTACACTGTTTGTACCTTTAATGAAAGTGATGTACCTGTACCGTACCTTTAATTCTGAGAGTGTATTGAAATAATATCCACTAGGATATACTCAGTACCCTATAAGGACCTATTAGACTAAAGTTTAATAAGATACTGATCTGTATTTCTGAGAGTTCTTGTGTTGCTAAAGTCCTGTGTCCTCGTTCCTGTGTAGAGCACACTACGGCCCGATTCGGAAGTGAGGATTCAGAGAGTTACGCCGTGTTTTCTGTGGACGATGATGAAGCTGATGCTGATGCTGGAGACTCATTCACCGTGTCCATGTTCGTCCGAACCCGTCGTCTCTGGGGTTTGCTCCTGGTTCTGTCCAACAGCACCAGCCAGTACTTGCGCCTGTGGGTGGAGGAGGGTAAGATTAAAGCTCAGATAAACAACTACGAGAGCCTCATGGGCCGGGACAGCATCAACGACGGGGATTTTCACCTGGTGAGTGTCTCCGTGGAGCCGGGGAAGCTGAGCCTGTCTCAGTCTACGAGACCTCAGGGGACCGTGGGCATCCGCAAGGTCATGGTCCAGTCCGGGGACAAGGTCCATGTTGGAGGTTTGCCAGAAAAAAAAGCCTCCCTGGCCTTCGGGGGATACTTTAAAGGCTGCATCCAGGACCTAAGACTGGGCTCCAGGCGGCTCCAGTTCTTCCGCCTCAGCTCCAGGACCAGGTCCTATCCTCTGGAGAGGCTGGAGAAGGTCACTAGAGGCTGCACTGGGGATAACTCCTGCAGTGTAAGAGAAAATATTATGTAATTCAATCTCAACACACTGCTATTCTCAGAGCACATGGATGATTAAAGGTGCCATATATAAATCCTGAGAAGGCAGATGTCAGTGTCCTGCCAGAACAATAAACAACAATAGTGCATCCCTTTAATGACAGTATACACTCACCCAGTCACTCAAACACTCACACCCGTGGATAGTTTCACATACTCACACCTGTGGACAGTTTCACACACTCACCCAGTCACTCACACACTCACACCTGTGGACAGTTTCACACACTCACCCAGTCACTCACACACTCACACCTGTGGACAGTTTCACACACTCACCCAGTCACTCACACACTCACACCTGTGGACAGTTACACACTCACCCAGTCACTCACACACTCATACCTGTGGACAGTTTCACACACTCACCCAGTCACTCACACACTCACACCTGTGGACAGTTTCACACACTCACCCAGTCACTCACACACTCACACCTGTGGACAGTTACACACTCACCCAGTCACTCACACACTCATACCTGTGGACAGTTCCACACACTCACCCAGTCACTCACACACTCACACCTGTGGACAGTTTCACACACTCACCCAGTCACTCACACACTCACACCTGTGGACAGTTTCACACACTCACCCAGTCACTCACACACTCACACCTGTGGACAGTTTCACACACTCACCCAGTCATGTATATAACTTAAATGCTTAATTATTTATTCAAGTGATAATGATCCTGTCCTCTTGTCTTCTGCAGCAAAACCCCTGCCTAAACAATGGCGTGTGCTATTCGATGTGGGATGACTTTAGCTGCAGTTGCCCTCCAAACACAGCAGGGCGGCGCTGTGAGGAGCTGAAGTGGTGTCACCTGTCGCCTTGTCCCTCCTCCGCCACCTGCTCCACACACACACAAGGCTTCGAGTGTGAGTATCAACTTTAAACCCAGAGGACCCAGAGGCTGGAGTATTGCCGTCGACACTGGACAGATGCTTCCACTCGTACACAAGGCTTCTCTCTCTAAAACTTACCGTAGTAACGTTTCTGTTTAATATTTAAAATAACTCATTAAATCTGACCTGTACAAATATTAGGTGTACAAATAAAAGTAACCTTTTTTTGTGTAACCTATAGTTCATTAATTAATTCATTGTCTGTAACCTTTATCCAGTTCAGGGCGGTGGTGGGTCGGAGCCTACCCAGAATTACTAGGCGCAAGGCAGGGAAACACTGTGCACAGCAAGGCTGTGTTTTAAATTTAATTAAGACGACACTGAACAAAAAGAAGTCAAATGTAAATGCTGAGAAAAACACTTTCTGCCAAAGCACAATCACACACCAAATATAAACAGTGTTTAGAAAATGAGAAGAACAAGCTCCCAGTGACATTAGAGAAATATCCCAGCTTTAATACTGGAGAATATTTACAGCACAAGCCTCATCACTGAACTCCGAGGGTCAAAAATTCAAACACAATATAATCATTCATTAATCATAATCATGGTAAAATGTACAATTAATTGTTATATTGATTTGCGCTCATATCGCCCAGCACTAGATAATGGGTAAATGTATATTTTCAGCAGTGAATGAGTTTTTACTGCTTCAAAGGACTGTTCCTGTAGTGGTTAAAGCTCTGAGGTATGAGGAATATCCCTTTTTCTCTCTGTTTTTCAGGCGTTACGAACGTGACACTTCATGAGGGAAGTCCTGTCATCACTTACAGAGGAAATGGGAAAATCCGTCAGTCACTGCACAGTGTCTCTCTGACTTTCCGCACGAGGAAACGTGATGCTACGCTGCTTCACGCTGAGAGAGAATCTGAGTTCATCACCATCTCCCTGGAGGACCAGCGCCTGGTTCTGGAACTGCAGGTCCAACATTTGGGTTTTGTTAAAGGCTTGCCAATAGAACTTAGACTACATTCAAAATAAAGGCAATCTAAAATGTAATATTCTCAGATGTATCCAATCAGACAAGACACAATTGCTTCTATAGATTTGCAAAGGTAGCAAGAGGCTAATGTAGCTAAAAAGCACGGGAAGGCTATACCTTAGCATTTAGCTCTGTGTAAATGACAGATAAAAATCATCACATGTGCCACATGTGCAAATCAAACTGCCGCCGTGAGCCACTCACACTTTAGTAAATCAAGCGAAATCAACCACGTATTTATTACTACTGGTTAAATTTAATATATGTCCCACCATTTTCTGATTTCTGATTTAAGGCTAATTTATGCACCTGCGTGAGCCTAGGGGCTAGGTTGTCGGGGGCAACAGCCCCTGGTAGGGTCTTCCAATTGGTCCTAGGTGATGAGCCAGACAAAGAGTGATCCATAAAGACCCAGATGAAAAGAAGAACAACAGAGACACAGCTTCCCTCACCCGGAGTAGTTGAGGTGGTTCGGGCATCTGGTCCAAATGCCTCCTGGACGCCTTCCTGGTGAGGTGTTCCGGGCATGTCCAATGGGGAGCAGGCCCCGGGGAAGACCAAGAACACACTGGAGAGACTACATATCTTGACTGGCCTGGGAACGCCTTGGTATACTCCCGGAGGAGCTGGAAACAGTGGCTGGGGAGAGGGAGATCTGGGTTTCTTTACTCAGACTGCTTCCCCCGCGACCTGGACTCTGATAAGCGGTTGATAATGGATGGATGGCTAGTATATGCTTCTGCGTCTAATGTACGCCATAAACAATGTTCCCGTTCTTCATAGTCACGTACCCTACGCTGTACTCTACGCTGTAGCCTGACACACACCTCACCAGAAATGCTACCTCACAATTCCATAGTGTCCCACTAGGGCAGCGCACCCCACAGTTTGAAGATCTTTGCCGTAAAAGCTGAAAGGGGGAGGTGAACGAGGAGGGTGGCTTTGGAATGTGTATAAAACCAAACCCCCATTGGAGAGATGAATACAAGAAAAAGGGTGGAGACAAGGTGGAGCGCGTTTGTCCGACACTGAAATGACAAGAGTTCGCAGGGCCTGTATAGGTCTTTACCTCTTAGAAAATCAACAACTACTTCTCCAACATTTTCACATGACTCTATTTAAGCTAACCATGTTGTTACAGGTGGGAGAGAGCGCACCCTTACTGCGGATTCAGAGTCGTGCAAGGGCAAGTGACGGACGTTGGCACAAAGCTGAATTGAAGATGGACAATCCGGCTCTCCAGAACACCCCCTGGACCATGGTTCTGGATCAGGATGAGGCCTTGGTGTCTGATGTGGCTTCTAGAAGCCTGGACTTTCTGAGGGAAGATGTTGACATCCTTCTGGGAGGTTTGGGACCTGGTGCCAGTTTTGAGGGATGTCTTGGTTCGGTGGAGATTGGTGGACTTTTACTGCCTTTCTACAACCAAAGTGAGCTCAATCTTCCCAGACCTCAGGAGGAGCAGTTTTTGAGGGCTTCAGGACATCCAGTCTTCGGTTGCCGAGGCTCTGGAGTCTGCGATCCCAACCCTTGCCAGAACGGGGGTGAATGTGAGGATCTTTTTGACCTCTATCAGTGCCACTGCCCCTCTTTTTGGTCCGGACGAACCTGCGAAACCAAGATGGATGCCTGCCTCTCGGAGCCCTGTGTCCATGGCTCCTGTATGGCGAGTGCCCTGGGTTACGAGTGCCTGTGTGAGCCGGGATACAGCGGTGAACGATGTGAGCAGGAGATGGACATGTGTGCTGGACACAAGTGCCATAACGGAGGGACCTGCCTGAGAGGACTCAAACAGTTCGCCTGCCTCTGCCCCAGGAACACAACCGGGCCCCTGTGCAAGTGAGTGGGGTTATATAAAATCATGCAGAAGGATCACTGAATTACCAACCCCTACCTTTTATCTACTTTTAATGTCCATTTAATCAGCTCCACTGACCAGACAGGAGCACTTTGTAGTTACAGACTGTAGTTTGCATACTCTATTTCCCCCTTTCCTCCTGTTCTTCAGCGCTCAGGACCCCCACAGAGCAGGTGTGATGTGGTGGTGGATCATTCTCAGCACTGCAGTGACACTGACATGGTGGTGGTGTGTTAGTGTGTGTGTTGTGTTGGTGCGAGTTAATCAGACACAGCAGTGCTGCTGGAGTTTTTAAACCCTGTGTCCACTCTCTGTCCACTCTGTGAGACACTCCTCCCTCGTTGGTCCACCTTGTAGATGTAAAGTCAGAGACAGTAGTTCAACTGTCGCTGCACAGTGTGTGTCAGTCGTCCTCCACCACATCATACCTGCTCTGTGGGGGTCCTGAGCGCTGAAGAAAAGGGGGAAAGGGGTACTACGGACTAAAGTCTATAATAATAGAACTATAGAGTGCCCCAGTGGGGACGTTATGGGTGACGTCATGTCTCTCTAGCATACTTCTGGCATTGTACATGGTGCAGTGTTGGTCAGTGAGTTTTCTGCAGAGATTATAAGCTGTGGTTGACGTCAAAGACCTTCACAATCCCTTATATGTAGATTGTCCCTTTGTTTTTCAGACAATAACTAGCTTCTCTTTGTTTATTTCAGTCAAAGAGTTCCAGAACTGCCGTGGTACATCGACAGGATCCCGTGAGTGACATCTTTAACCACATCCACCAGCACTTTTGATTAGATTTTATAGTTTTTTGAGTGAACAGATCAGAGGAACGGACGAGTTTGATTAAGGATTATTGTGTCTGTGATGTAGATATCCAAAGCTGCCGGTGTCAGTGTGTGGGAACGAGAGGTGGAATTACAGCTGCTTTAATGGAGGAAACTGCTCGACTCTGGAGGACACATGCGACTGTCTCTCTGGTTTCACTGGACAGTGGTAAGAGTCCTGCTGCATGGGCACCTATAATTCAAAAGTCTGTGTGGGTTTTCGCCAGATGACTGTCTGTGAGGAGTGTGGTGTGTTCTCCCTGTGTCTGCGTGGGTTTCCACCAGGTGCTCCAGTTTCCTCCTACACTCCAAAAACACACGTTTGTAGGTGGATTGGCAACTCAAAAGTGTCCGTAGGTGTGGGTGAATTAATATATTTGGGTTTCTGTCAAATTTTTCACTAAGGAAACTGCAGCAGAAAAATACTAAAAGGGCTGTGTTTCCATACACTACCCCTTTATGAATGAACTTTCAATGACAGAGTGCAGTGCACAGACATTTTCAGATCAACTCTGGATTCAGCATTTCAGAATGACCAAAGCATTTAAAAAGCTGAGAAAGATCCAGCAGAGTAGGACAAAACCAGCAGGAAAATGCGATAAAGACTTGCTGAACACTTTTCACATCACAAAATTGATTTAATATTGTTTGTTGAGGCTTGTGAATCGTTTCTGTCGTATTTAACATTCTTAATGTTTTGGCAGGGAACTAAAAACGCTGTATGGTCTCTGACTTGTGCGCAGTGCTGTAAACATGCACTAAAATAAGCTCAGGTGCTGATATGAAAGCCATAGAAGCCCACTTCTGCCACGTAAATATAATAATAAAAAAGGCACAGATTTGTTTTCATTAATATGCAAGTTGCAGTCTCAATATTTTGAGGTACTATCTCAGAAATAATGACATAGCAGTGGCGGATGCTGGTCTTTCAAGGAGGGGAAGCTCAATTTCGGCCTACATCATAAAATGTGTCGGTTTATTTATACATAAATTCTATCCTCCGTTCTTTTTAAAGACAATGATCTGTGACCCTGTCGTACCAACAAGGCATCTTTTCCAGGGACTTGACTAGTGTCCTCTCAATGGCCAGCAGAGCTAGGCTGCTTAAACGGCCTTGGCCCATGTGAAGTGTGTCCGCCTGTGAGTGCTTTGTGACGGTGGAGGGGCTCAGCAGCACCCGCTGGACAGAAACTGCGATAGAAGTCAGAAAGAGTGATAGAAGTCAGTCTCCAAACACAAGCAGCTACAAAAAAACCACCAGAAATAGAAGTGCTGCTAAGAGGATTAAGAAAGTCTCTGGTTCAACTCAGAACAGAATGAAAATGTAATGCTCCCACGAATCTTTACACCAAAGGATCGCTGATTCGCTCATTTTGATGTCAATCAAAAAGGGATTCAGCCTCAGACAGATCATTCAATCATCATGCAGAAGCTGAGCGTCCAGGCCAGCCGAGGCCAGCCCACTGCCCCATAGACCCCCAGAGACGCTGAGCGTCCGATGGGCGGGACAAAGCCCAGCATTTATCCAATGACTCGTCTCGTTTTACTGCACTTCGCTGCTTCGCTATTGAACTCTATGGATGCTGTTTAAAGCACCGTGAATCTGCGGGAATGACTGAGAGGAAAGCCACATCTTTACCAGTGATAAGAAGCTGATTCTGAACAAAAGTTGAGCGCGTTGTAGTGCATATTTATTCAATGACATGTACATACAACAGTATATATTTTTGATCACTTATTTTTTTACATTTTAGGGGAAGCTGAGCTTCCCTTGCAGTCTTAGAGCAATCGCCTCTGTGACATAGTATCTCAAATATTGACTTAATATATTGAGATACTATATACAGTTATATATATTGACTTAATATCTCAAGATAATGAGAGTGTATCTCTATATATGACATCAGTATATAAGTGAATATACTGAGAGAGTATACTATCTAAATATATAGATTTAGTATCTCAAAATATTGAGATACTTATATATTTAAAAAAAACTTGGTCCCTTATTTATTAGTATTTCAAGTCTTGGAAATGGGCTTCTATAGAAAGCAGAGTGGTCCTAAAGCATGGCCAGGAGGGAAAAGGAGAGTCGGGGTTAGTCTTTTTCACACCTCATCTGAGCATAAAACTACTTTCGATGGAATTTTTGTGCCTTTTCCATTCAGGTGTTTTTTAAGCATATTTTCAAAAACCCACGTGTGTGTCCATTAACATCAGTGATGAATGTGCTGCCTAACAGCCCATCGCACTAACCCCAGATTCACACTAGAGGGCGACACAGCAAAAGGTGACTATCATGTCCTGTAAGAGAGGGAGATCCGTGGCCGCAGTAAAATGATTGACAGTTCCTCAGAACAATCACATACACACTGTGCACACCCGCAGGCCACATCAGGAGTGGCCCTGGGGTGACATGAGCAACGTGTCGCCCTCTAGTGTGAACGTAGTGTAAGAGCCCTTTCATCAGGGGCCGGTTTTTCACAGATTGAATCCTGATCCAAACTTGCCAGATAATCAAATCCCAGTTGTGTGTCACATTTTTCCCCCAACATTTTTAGACTGAATAAAGCTGATCCATACATCGCAGGATACGTATTTCTAGATCTAAATTTTCCGTGCTTTTAAAACTCCACTATATGTCCCTCTGCTGGACAAATCATATTTTATCTTTAAATGTTTATGATTGAGTGTTTAAAATAATTTTTACAGAACAGGCTTATTTTCCTGTCAATTTTGCACAAAGTGTGTCCTCAGAATTTGTCAATCCATTTTTAATCCACCTCTCAGGGATCAAAATCATCCTGGTATCTGGTATCAAAAATTTCTGAAAAAGCCAGTTGTAGCATGTAATACTGATTAAATGCTAGATTTAACGTGAAGTGATGTTTACTCATGGTGTATTGGTGTGTTGTTGTTGTTGTTGTTTGGGACTGAACACAGCTCCGTCATCAGTTCAGACAGATCAGTAGAGTTTGTTCCTTCCTTGTTGCAGCGTCCAGCTCTTGCTGGATTCTTTCGCTGGCCACTAATCCAAGGAGCGTTTGAACCTCTTCAAAAGACCACGGTGTAATTTTACGAGCTGCCGTCGTGAGTCACATAAAAACAAAAGTGATCTCTGCTGCAGCTAGAGATTTTACAGATGGAGAGTTGGTGCTGGACGTCTGCGTTGTGTGGCGTAGAGTGTCGACTCTCTCTGGACAATCAGCGCTCTGCGAGGTTTACACGCCACGGTTTAGTCCCTACTTGGCTCGCTCTGAACCACGAGAGAACAGTGACTTAACAAAAGCCTGCTTATAGAAACCAGGACCAGATTTACCTGGTGGAGGAGGGGAAAAGCCCAATAGAGTAGAGACCATCCAGTGGAAAAGCATCATTATTTTGGGGGCTTTGTGTGTGATGGGGGAGATTGGGAGACAATAAACAAGGGATAAAAAGATTTCCAGGATGTCCCAGCTTTGAGGACATGGTCATGCCTTTTGAGAGTGTGTTTCTGAGAGGTTTTGTTTCCTCAGGTGTGAGCAGGAGCTAGACGAATGCGCCTCAAATCCGTGTCTGAATGGGGGCTACTGCAGAAACCTCATCAACAAGTTCCAGTGCATGTGTGAGATGAGTTTCGCAGGGGAACACTGCCAGATTGACGTCAGTGACTTCTACCTCTACATTTTCTTGCTCCTGTGGCAGAACATCTTCCAGCTGCTGTCCTATCTCATCCTCCGGCTTGATGACGATCCCGAGATCGAGTGGAACGCCGCCAATGACGAGTAGAAAACAGGAGAACAGCATTCCTGAGTATGTCCTCACAAACAAGGATTTACCACGTAATGATGACAGAGTACGGTAGATTCCATATTAGGGGTTTCTGATAAAGTGGCCAGTGAGTGTCAGTAGAGGGGGGGTGTTTCTGATAAAGTGGCCAGTGAGTGTCAGTAGAAGTGGGGTGTTTCTGATAAAGTGGCCAGTGAGTGTCAGTAGAAGGGGGGTGTTTCTGATAAAGTGGCCAGTAAGTGTCAGTAGAGGGGGTTGTTTCTGATAAAGTGGCCAGTGAGTGTCAGTAGAGGGGGGTGTTTCTGATAAAGTGGCCAGTGAGTGTCAGTAGAAGGGGGGTGTTTCTGATAAAGTGGCCAGTGAGTGTCAGTAGAGGGGGTTGTTTCTGATAAAGTGGCCAGTGAGTGTCAGTAGAGGGGGGTGTTTCTGATAAAGTGGCCAGTAAGTGTCAGTAGAGGGGGGGTGTTTCTGATAAAATGGCCAGTGAGTGTCAGTAGAGGGGGGTGTTTCTGATAAAGTGGCCAGTGAGTGTCAGTAGAGGGGGGTGTTTCTGATAAAGTGGCCAGTGAGTGTCAGTAGAGGGGGGTGTTTCTGAAAAAGTGGCCAGTGAGTGTCAGTAGAGGGGGTTGTTTCTGATAAAGTGGCCAGTGAGTGTCAGTAGAGGGGGGTGTTTCTGATAAAGTGGCCAGTGAGTGTCAGTAGAGGGGGTTGTTTCTGATAAAGTGGCCAGTGAGTGTCAGTAGAGGGGGGTGTTTCTGATAAAGTGGCCAGTGAGTGTCAGTAGAAGGGGGGTGTTTCTGATAAAGTGGCCAGTGAGTGTCAGCAGAGGGGGGGTGTTTCTGATAAAGTGGCCAGTGAGTGTCAGTAGAGAGGGGTTGTTTCTGATAAAGTGGCCAGTGAGTGTCAGTAGAGGGGGTTGTTTCTGATAAAGTGGCCAGTGAGTATCAGTAGAGGGGGGTGTTTCTGATAAAGTGGCCAGTGAGTGTCGGTAGAAGGGGGGTGTTTCTGATAAAGTGGCCAGTGAGTATCAGTAGAGGGGGGTGTTTCTGATAAAGTGGCCAGTGAGTGTCAGTAGAAGGGGGGTGTTTCTGATAAAGTGGCCAGTGAGTGTCAGTAGAGGGGGTTGTTTCTTATAAAGTGGACAGTGAGTGTCAGTAGAAGGGGGGTGTTTCTGATAAAGTGGCCAGTGAGTGTCAATAGAGGGGGGTGTTTCTGATAAAGTGGCCAGTGAGTGTCAATAGAGGGGGTTGTTTCTGATAAAGTGGCCAGTGAGTGTTAGTAGAGGGGGGTGTTTCTGATAAAGTGGACAGTGAGTGTCAGTAGAAGGGGGGTGTTTCTGATAAAGTGGCCAGTGAGTGTCAGTAGAAGGGGGGTGTTTCTGATAAAGTGGCCAGTGAGTGTCAGTAGAGGGGGGGTGTTTCTGATAAAGTGGCCAGTAAGTGTCAGTAGAGGGGGTTGTTTCTGATAAAGTGGCCAGTGAGTGTCAGTAGAAGGGGGGTGTTTCTGATAAAGTGGCCAATGAGTGTCAGTAGAGGGGGGTGTTTCTGATAAAGTGGCCAGTGAGTGTCAGTAGAGGGGGTTGTTTCTGATAAAGTGGCCAGTGAGTGTCAGCAGAGGGGGGGTGTTTCTGATAAAGTGGCCAGTGAGTGTTAGTAGAGGGGGGTGTTTCTGATAAAGTGGCCAGTGAGTGTCAGTAGAAGGGGGGTGTTTCTGAAAAAGTGGTCAGTGAGTGTCAGTAGAGGGGGGTGTTTCTGATAAAGTGGCCAGTGAGTGTCAGTAGAGGGGGGTGTTTCTGATAAAGTGGCCAGTGAGTGTCAGTAGAGGGGGGGTGTTTCTGATAAAGTGGCCAGTGAGTGTCAGTAGAGGGGGTTGTTTCTGATAAAGTGTCCAGTGAGTGTCAGTAGAGGGGGGTGTTTCTGATAAAGTGGCCAGTAAGTGTCAGTAGGGGGAGGTGTTTCTGATAAAGTGGCCAGTGAGTGTCAGTAGAAGGGGGGTGTTTCTGATAAAGTGGCCAGTGAGTTTCAGTAGGGGGGGGGTGTTTCTGATAAAGTGGCCAGTGAGTGTCAGTAGAAGGGGGGTGTTTCTGATAAAGTGGCCAGTGAGTTTCAGTAGGGGGGGGGTGTTTCTGATAAAGTGTCCAGTGAGTGTCAGTAGAGGGGGGTGTTTCTGATAAAGTGGCCAGTAAGTGTCAGTAGGGGGAGGTGTTTCTGATAAAGTGGCCAGTGAGTGTCAGTAGAAGGGGGGTGTTTCTGATAAAGTGGCCAGTGAGTGTCAGTAGAGGGGGGGTGTTTCTGATAAAGTGGCCAGTGAGTTTCAGTAGGGGGGGGGTGTTTCTGATAAAGTGTCCAGTGAGTGTCAGTAGAGGGGGGTGTTTCTGATAAAGTGGCCAGTAAGTGTCAGTAGGGGGAGGTGTTTCTGATAAAGTGGCCAGTGAGTGTCAGTAGAAGGGGGGTGTTTCTGATAAAGTGGCCAGTGAGTTTCAGTAGGGGGGGGGTGTTTCTGATAAAGTGGCCAGTGAGTGTCAGTAGAAGGGGGGTGTTTCTGATAAAGTGGCCAGTGAGTGTCAGTAGAGGGGGTGTTTCTGATAAAGTGGCCAGTGAGTGTCAGTAGGGGGAGGTGTTTCTGATAAAGTGGCCAGTGAGTGTCAGTAGAAGGGGGGTGTTTCTGATAAAGTGGCCAGTGAGTTTCAGTAGGGGGGGGGTGTTTCTGATAAAGTGGCCAGTGAGTGTCAGTAGAGGGGGGGTTGTTTCTGATAAAGTGGCCAGTGAGTGTCAGTAGAGGGGGGGGGGTGTTTCTGATAAAGTGGCCAGTGAGTGTCAGTAGAGGGGGTGTTTCTGATAAAGTGGCCAGTGAGTTTCAGTAGAGGGGGGGTTGTTTCTGATAAAGTGGCCAGTGAGTGTCAGTAGAGGGGGGGGGTGTTTCTGATAAAGTGGCCAGGGACAGTAATATCTAAATGAACTGCAGCCGTGTTGTAGCTGAAGAGTTATATTTATTTCAGAAGTGTTTTTTGTGCCTTACACTTTGCAAAATATTTTTTCATGTATTTAAAATTGCAAAGTGCAGCGTTACTAAACACACAGAACAAAGTCGTCCAGGTTTGCGTGGGGTGAAGTGTGCGGATATTTCAGAGCCTGTGGAAGAGTATTCTCGTGTTCTGAGTATGCCAGGGCCTCCGTGTGTTTACTTTGGCCTGGAAGGTCCAGTGCTGTCTCTAAACTGCTCTCTTTTACCTTAAATGGAAAAGTGAAGGGGCTGTGATGTCATTTGACTTTGTGAAGTGGCGCCCTCTGGAGGTCTAGAAGGGAATGGCTTTACAATTCAATGCAAACTTCACATGCAGTATTAAGGCAGACTGCTTTGCCCAGTGATTTCCCCAGTGTAATCTAACTGTGATGTGTTTTATAAGGCAGGGACAATACAAGGTTTATCTTCTGTGCGTATAATTCAAATTAATAGTTTATTTATCAAGACATCTTTGTCTGATTGGTGTAAACACCCTGGATGTGGTGCTGCTGGTCCACTGTCGGTGCTGTAAACTCCAAGTGAACCAAGAGTCTCCCATAAATTAAATATGTTTATTTACAGATCTGGTCCACTTTAGCGTGCATGTCTTTCATGGCTGTGCTGGATGTGGCAAACTGTACCTGAGACAGAAGTGGCTCAGAAAGAATCATATAGCGACCTGTGACTGGTCTGATGTTTATATTTTTTATATATCCTGTGGTGGGTGGTGTTATCATTCCCTGTGGAGAGTGGGCCGGGAAAATCAAGGATGTGGGTCAAGCCAAGGCCAGAATCATTTTGTTATCAGGAAAGCCTTGATTGCTGAATTGATATTAGAACAGAGTTCCATTTCAACACAGTTCAAACATGACCCAACAAGCGCGGGCTACAAATCATGGGTTCAACATGTTCATGCGCTCTTGGAGGGCAGATTCTGTGTCGGATAAATGTGGGCAACCCAGTAACTCTCTATATTTGAGGTCCACATGGGTCATAGTGCGTTGTGTCCTGTCCAGACAGGCCCTAGGCCCCATCAGCTTCACTGACCCTGGATGACCTCTGTATATGGGACCTACATTGACCCCAGCTGCCCATATGTTGAGTAACAGCTGGAATTACGACACTACAACCAGAGGTGGTCAATGTTTACGTTTACTCAAGTACATATTGTGAAATACAAATGGTTTCCGGTTTCCTGTGTGTGTAATGGTGTTTAATGTCAATGCAGGCCAGTGACTGGGTCATTCCACTAACTCTGGAGCTGTAGCTTTTTATTTCACACCACGATGACCAGGCACTGGACGCTCTGACGATGTTCTGCCCACAGCATCCTTGCTCAGGACTTCTTATACTTCGTAAATGTACCAGCAATGATATCAAACATTGAACACCTGTAATATATAGATCACAAATAAATTTCTGTTGCAGATATCAGTTAGAGCACATCTGTGCAATTTATGTAGCTACATGGGTGAAAATCAGGGCGTGTCTAGACCACTTGTTGCATTTGAGTGCACACAGGGTCTGCTCATCTAGTAAAAAGCTTGTTATATGAAGTGGTTTAATGAAGAACAAATTAACACTCGAGGGATTTGTATTAATTGCATTCATTCTGTTTATGTGCAAGTCCTTGAATAAATAAAAACAGAAATTTCCTCAGTTCTGCACCATTTGCCTCCACATTTCTTCCTCTGATACATGTGAAAATGTGAAAGAACTGTGTAGTAGAGGTCTGTGCGGAATCGATTTTTTAAATCCTTCTCCTGGTAGACTTTATCTGAATCCCACCAAAAATCAGCAGCATTCGTCCAGCTCCTGCCTGCAACAGAGAGGTTTCCACCTGCTCCCGCCTGCGCTGTCCTGCATACTTCACAAAAAATCAGCTTCTTTTTTTGAAAATAATACAGTAGCTCTCTCTTAAAAAGGACTGCTGGAAAAAGATCTTCCTATGCACTGCCTCACAAGGGTTACATGGAGATGTGGATATATGAACATGGGTGTACACATACAGATGCACGCACACACACACACACACACACACGAAAACAATGAACCATAAACAGACTCCAACATTTTTGCAGCACAGTAACACACAGTTCATGTGGTGTACACAGGTTTTGCTGCTTCACAAATATTTAGAATGTGTTTGTTCATTCATTAATTCAGTGTCTGTAACCCTTATCCAGTTCAGGGTGGCGGTGGTTCCAGAGCCTACCCAGAATCACTGGGCGCACACCCCTGGAGGGGGCACCAGTCCTTCACAGGACGACACACACTTACACATTCACTCACACCTACGGACAATTTTGAGTCGCCAATCTACCCATCAACGTGTGTTTTTGGACTGTGGGAGGAAACCCACGCGGACACAGGAAAAACACACCACACTCCTCACAGCCAGCCTCCTGAAGCGGTACTCAAATACGATTTAGCTGTATTTTCTTATATTAATTATGGATGGTAATTATTGTCTGTGAGGAGTTGGTGTGTTCTCCCCATGTCTGCGTGGGTTTCTTCCGGGTGCTCCGGTTTCCTCCTACAGTCCAAAAACACACGTTGATAGTGTGGTGTATTCCCGCCTTGCACCCAATGATTCCAGGTAGGCTCTGGACCCACCGCAACCCTGAACTGGATAAGCACTTACACATAATGAATGGATGAATGGTAATTATTGTGAGATTATTATATTTTATACAACTTTTATACAGATTTTCAAAACAGACGTCGTCCCATTCTCATGGTTACTGGATTGGTTTACAGCCTGCCCCCACAGGTCACACAGGTCCTTCAGACCTCTAGTGTGCAATTACTGACAGTTCCTAATTTAATACCACATTGTCTACAACTGAATGTTTAATAAACGACAGGCTTACATGTTCAGGAGATGTTCTGCTCTTATTTGAATGTTCTTCAGTGAAAATAGCTATCATTCTGCTGCTGAAGTGGTTGTTGATGCCACACAGTTCCAAGGCCTTAGAACCCTGGATTCAACCCTCCTCTCAGGTCACTGTGAGGAACTTGGTGTGTTGGGTAATGCTAGGTCATTTGGCTGTGTCCACAGGTAACAGTGTGAGTGAGGTTACTGGGTGAGTGAATGATGCTCTGCCATGCACTTGCATATGCTGTAATAGATGTTTGTGATATTGATATATGGCTGACCTTTATTTGAAAATGAAAAAATTTGTCACATACATGTCATTTTAAGGTGGATAAGAGGGAAATCCATGTATTCTAATATATCGTCACTGTCCAAAACATGTATCTCCATGTTTGTGGATGTTTACTACATCATTTGAACACAGCAGCTGTTCTTCACACTGTGTGAACATTTCATGATGAATGGACCAATAGCGGGCGACACACAGCTCCAGTGACCTGGAGGTTGTGGGTTTGAGTCCCGCTCCGGGTGACTGTCTGTGAGGAGTTTGGTGTGTTCTCCCCATGTCCACATGGGTTTCCTCTCACAGTCCAAAAACACACGTTGGTAGGTGGATTGGTGACTAAAAGTGTCTGTAGGTGTGAGTGTATGAGTGAATGTGTGAGTTTGTGTCACCCTGTGAAGGACTGGTGCACTCTCCAGGGTGTGTTCCCACCTTGCGCCAAGCGATTCCGGGTAGGCTCCAGACCCACTGCGACCTGGAATTGGATAAGAGCTTACAGACAATGAATGAATAGACCAATAGGAATCCTCCAAAATTACTTGGAATAAAATGTTTACATAGACTTTCATTAAAATTTAAGATTATTTCCTTCTTCTATAAAGTTGCTATTTTGGACATGATATAAGATCTCATACATTTGAAATTTATATACATCATTTCCATGTACAAACCAGATTCCAAAAAAGTTGGGACACTAAACATTCATTCATTCATTCATTCATTCATTATCTGTAACCGCTTATCCAATTCAGGGTCGCGGGTGTCCAGAGCCTACCTGGAATCATTGGGCGCAAGGCGGGAATACACCCTGGAGGGGGCGCCAGTCCTTCACAGGGCAGGACACTAAACAAATTGTGAATAAAAACTGAATGCAATGATGTGGAGAAGGAAAATGTCAATATTTTATTCGTAATAGAACATAGACGACAGATCAAAAGTTTACTCTGAGTAAATGTAACATTTTAAAGGAAAAATATGTTGATTCAAAATTTCACAGTGTCAGAAAATCCCAAAAAAGTTGGGACAAGTAGCAATAAGTGGCTGGAAAAAGAAAATTGAGCATATAACGAACAGCTGGAAGACCAATTAACACTAATTAGGTCAATTGACAACATGATTGGGTATAACAAGAGCTTCTCAGAGTGTGTGTCTCTCTGAAGCCAAGATGGTAAGAGGATCACCAATTCCACCATTGTTGCACAGAAAGATAGTGCAGCAAAACCAGAATGGTGTTACCCAGCGTAAAATAGCAAAGACTTTTAAGTTATCATCATCAACCGTGCATAACATCATCAAAAGATTCAGAAACAATTGCTGTGCGTAAGGGTCAAGGCCGTAAAACTCTACTGGATGCTCGTGATCTCCGGGCCCTTAAATATCACTGCACCTCAAACAGGAATGCCACTGTCAAGGAAATAACAGAATGGGCTCAGGAATACTTCCAGAAAGCATTGTCAGTGAACACAATCCACCGTGCCATCCGCCGTTGAAACTCAGCTGAAACTCTACAGTGCAAAGAGGAAGCCATTTCTAAGCAAGCTCCACAAGCTCAGATGTTTTCACTGGGCCAGGGGTCTTTTAAAATGGAGTGTGCCAAAATGGAAGACTGTTCTGTGGTCAGATGAGTCACGATTTGAAGTTCTTTATGGAACACTGGGACGCCATGTCGTCTGGACCAGAGAGGACAAGGATAACCCAAGATGTTATCAATGCTCCGTTCAGAAGCCTGCATCACTGATGGTATGGGGTTGCATGAGTGCCTGTGGCATGGACAGCTTGCATGTCTGGAAAGGCACCATTAATGCAGAGAACTATGTTCAGGTTCTAGAACAACATATGCTCCCATCTAGACGTCATCTCTTTCAGGGAAGACCCTGCATTTTTCAACAAGATAATGCCAGACCACATTCTGCAGCAATCACAACATCATGGCTACGTAGGAGAAGGATCCGGGTACTGAAATGGCAGCCTGCAGTCCAGATCTTTCACCTATAGAGAACATTTGGCGCATCATAAAGAGGAAGGTGCGACAAAGAAGGCCCAAGACGATTGAACAGTTAGAGGCCTGTATTAGACATGAATGGGAGAGCATTCCTATTTCTAATCTTGAGAAACTGGTCTCCTCTGTCCCCAGACGTCTGAGTGTTGTAAGAAGAGGGGATGCCACACAGTGGTAAAAAATGGCCCTGTCCCAACTTTTTTGGGATTTGTTGACGCCATGAAATTTTGAAACAACATATTTTTCCCTTAAAATGATACATTCTCTGAGTTTAAACTTTTGATCTGTGCTTTGTTATTAGTTCTATTCTGAATAAAATATTAGAAGTTGGGACCTCCATATCATTGCATTTAGTTTTTATTCACAATTTGTTTAGTGTCCCAACTTTTTTGGAATCCGGTTTGTATTTGATTTCTGTATGGGCTTCTCCAGAGCAACAGCACAGCACTGAAATACCAGGGTAGTATTCTGAAACGGACTTCACTGAACATTGTTAGCAACTTGATTTTGACTTTTGAAAACTAAAGTAGGAAAAACTTTATCATTGTTTGCTTCCGCACATTTGCCCTATAAAACTCGATGGCCACTGACCCTGGACAGTATCAGAGAAGAGGGGAACAAACTTGTCTGGGACCTTAACTGACTCCTGTTTTGACGTTCAATCATGCGCTGAAATGTTTACTCTGTCCACATGATCAGAGGGCAAGGGGGACTGGACACAGTGGACTCATAGACAAAATGAATTTCCAGAAGCAACTTGAATAAATGAGGTACACTCTAAGGATTAGCTCCAAAATTAGCCATTTCTGACACGAGAAAATTTTAGAAGCACTTCAGTCCAAACATCATATTTACACTTCACTGCAGACCAAGATGAGCTTCTGATAATTTTTCAAATTTAGCTACAAAGCTAGCATAGCTTACATGCAGCATATAAAATACTATGGAGTCGGCACAACACTAATTTCCATAGGTTAGCATATTAGCTATATCCCAGAGTCTGGACACAGTGAACACCACAAACAAAAGAAATTAATTTTAAATAGACAAGGCTCTGTCTCAATATTAGCTTAAACATTAGCTGTTTCTTACAAATGTACAAAAATTAAAGAAGCACTTCCCTCCAAAAAATTATCACATATACATTCTACAACTAACTGCAGACAGGATTTAAGATGCTGATTCCACAATTTAGTTAGCATATAGCTAATAGCTAACATTTCATTTCTCAACATATTTTTAGGGAACAAACCTGGACTTTAAAACACCTTTAAATGTACATTTGCACCCGTGTTGTACCTTTGTTTTTCTGAGAATGTGCTGAAGAGCTATTAAAGAAACACTAGTAAAATTTTAAGAACGTAACAAGGATATTAAAGAGACACTACAGGGTTGTTAAAGTGACATTTCCTTTTATTTTCTTTAACTGCTGTGGTGATTTCTCTCACTTTCTCAGTGCAATATGGAAGAAAAACATTTTCAGACACTTGATTTCAGTTAAAATCTTTTCAGAGAATAAAAGCACCCTGAAAAGTCCTCATCCAGCCAGAGCCGCCCACGCACTTTGCTCAGCGCTGCTGTTTACAGTGCATGCAAGGGTAAAGTGCATGGGTTTAAAAGCCTGGACCTGCACACAACTGGGCAAAGTGGGGCAAGAGTAGGTCTATGATGAAGAAGCTTCAGGAGATGTTCGCTGTTCTGGGGTTCCTGGCATTCCTGGCGTTTCCAAGTTCGGACACCCAGTTGCTGTCCCAGGGCGTAGTGCTGCCACGCTGCGACTCCCCAGAAGCTCAAGTGGCTGCTAACACAGCTCTTGATTACATCAATGGTCAGCAAACACATGGCTACAAGTACACTCTCAACCAAATCGAGGACATCAAGATCTCCGCCAGGGTACGATGGGAGCACTGGAGAACTGATGGAGAGCAGCTTGAGAAAAGTCAGAGAACAGCTAGAGGAATGTTAGAGAATAGCTAAAGGAGATTTAGCTAATACGCAGAGTAATAAGCATAAAAACAGAATAATCTTGGAAAATAACTAAAGTTAGATGTTAGAGGAAAAATTACAAGAACAATTAGAGCATGAGAAATGATCAAGATCAGTTGGCGCAAAGCTAAAGAACTGCTAGAGAAAGGCTTAAGAACACAGTGGAAAGGACAGCAAGAATATTTATGTGTAACTATTTTGTTAACTATGTGTTCGTAAATTATGATGTTTATGTGATGTGTCGGTTGTGTTTATGGTTGTAAAACAAACAAACAACCAAACAAAATATTCTGCATAACAAAGGTCAGCTTTAAAAATGATTTTAGCATAGCCAGAATTGCAATTTCTTATTAATTTATTAAAATTTACTTTTTTGTTTATTGTTTTATGCTGTGTAATACAACCATAACCCATATTTTAACCCAGTCTTATATTTTAGGTGTTGACTAAAATTATTAGTATTGTTATTAAATTGTTGGAAATTTGGGTTGTGTTGCTGCTGCACAGCTCCAGAGCCATAGAGTCCTGGGTTTGACCTTGAGTTTGGTGTGTTCGTAGATCAACCAATCAGAAACCACCAAACAACCATGTGTAGTGGCATCACAACCACAAAAAAAATTCCTTTTTTGTGTCTGATGGTATCCCTGGTTGTCTGTCTGCTTATATCGCTCTCTCTTTCTCTGTCTGTCTGTCTGCCTGCAGCCTGATGGGACTGAAATCTATGTGATGGAGCTAGAGTTCCTGGAGACTAAGTGCCATGTCTTAGACCCGACCCCTGCTGCCCTGTGTCCTGTCAGACCTAAACCTGAAACTGTATGATGCTTTATATCCAATATTTTCCCTCTCATTCTTTCACTAACCTTTACGCCTGTGTTATTTAATGAATTTTATTATTGTTATGTAGGGTGACCAGATCTGAGATGGTGAAAAAGAGGAACCAAACGGAGTAGGGGAGGGCGGGACTAGTTTGTGAACGAAACTCTATGTAAACTCTAGAAAAACAAAATCGAAAAACAAAGAACAAAAAACAAAGACGTTTGTGAAATTCCGCCCGGACATTTTTTTAAGTCTAAAAAAGAGGACATGTCCGGGTAAAAGAGGACGTCTGGTCACCCTATGTTATATTTTAGCGTGTTCAGTAAAGTGTCGTGTCTCGTTTTTCTCTCTCTCTGGTCTCAGGCGATAGAGGCTGACTGTGACGTTGCTCTCTCTAAAAGCGGAGGTGTGCTGAGTGTCATAGCCTTCAAGTGTAAAACGGAAACAGGTAAAGCACTGTCAGAGAGTCAGATTTAAGTAACAATTGGGCTAAAATTCAGATTAACCTGCTAGAACCCAAATGGAGTGCATCAGCAAGAGATTTAAAGGCTTGGAAAGTTTGCCTCAACTTTTGAACTAATATGGTGATGCAGTTAAAGCTAATCTGAACATATAAGCATCATGCTAACTGCAAAGTACATAACCTTCCATTGTTTGTTAGCTTCATTAGCCTCTTAGCTCCAGAGCAAATCTAAAGAAGTAAATGGCACACACCAACATGTCTTGGCTGAACCTCTACATTTGTAGAACCTCTATCCACTGTGGCTTCTACATTACACTGACACCTTGTGGCCTGGATGGAGATTCTGTACTGAACTCATTTTTAAACATGGCAACCTCTGTGCAGAGGACCCTCTTTAGAAAAGCATAAACATTGTTTCTGTCTGAAACTGTCTGATGCTCTTTTAAAATGTTTAAAAACAATTATAATTGTGGGTCTAGATCTTTTTTTAAATGGCTGCGGGTGGGTTTACTCTGTGTTTTAAATGTATTGAAATTGTTTTGTTTTGAACAGAAACCCCTGATTTCCCGTGTGTGGGATGCCCATACCTCATCCCCTTCAGTAACCCTGATGGAGCTCAGTTAGTTAAAGCCTCGCTGGACACTTTCAACAAAGACCCCACCCTTAATTCTGTGTTCACGCTTCTTGAGGTTGGCAGAGTGTCCGCTCAGGTAAGAAAATATATGTATGGTTAGGATTTTAAACCTTAAATTATCTACCAACATCAACAAAACGAGACAGAGGAACCAACCAATCAACTTCATGTTTGATTAAGAACAGCCAATTTGATTGTTGATGTGAATGGTATTTTTATTGGTATTATATTATTGGTATTATCCAGTTGCAGTCCCATAGGTGTGATAGCAGAGACAATCACTAACGCATTACTAGCTTTGACGTTTATGACCTGAAGTGAAGGAATAACACCATGTTACAGTAATTTATGTTAAAGTTAAGAAGGTTTTTACAATCTCATTTAAAAGGTAGCAGCTTTTGGTTGACGTTAATGTGATTCACTCACTTTTAAATGCTTACAGGTCGTATCTGGTGGGCACAGAATTGTCGCTGAGTATGCCATCATTGAGACGAACTGCACGACTCCTAATGACGTCACCTGTGTCCCGCTCAACCACACTGTCGCTGTAAGAGCACGGCATGTTAAATATCTTCGCTATGATCTGAAATGTTGTGAGAATTTTATTTATTTCGTTTTTTTCGTTCCTTTTTTCTTCGCTTTCCCAGCGTCAAGGCTTCTGTCATGCTGAAGGAGTTGGTCTCTTAACAACAGTCAATTGTAAACTTTTCGTCCCTGAGGTAATGCTCACTTTCAACTTCTATACACTTGTTCTCAGTCTGATTTGACTGTGTTTCTCAGGTTAGCGCACATTGGATCTGATGCAGATCATTCTAGGACTTTTTTGTTTGGGATAAAAGAAAAAATATTTTCAGAACTTAACAGGAAATTAACAGTAGGGATGTAATGGCTCTTACTCTGCTTTTTTTTATTACAATTTGGTAAATCTGGTCCTGGTTCTGGAAGCAGGTTCTTGTTTAGTCGCTACAGACGCCCAGCACCAACTCTCCATCTGTAAAATCTCCATCTGCAGCAGAGATCACACTTGTTTTTATCAGACTCACGACGGCAGCTCGTAAAGTTACGCCGCGGTCTTTTGAAGACGAAAAAATCCAGTGAGAGCTGGACGTTGCAACAAGGAAGGAACAAACTCTACTGATCTGACAACAACACTATATACACTATGAGTAAACACCGTTTAACGTTACCGCTGCCGTTGTTATTGTTTACAAAGCCCGCTGTTCCCCTTAGAGACGACACCCGATACATTTCAGGGGGGCGCTGTGGGAGTGGAAAACCAACCAGGGACCAACAGAGAGTCCATTAGAGTCCGGTAGAGACCATGCAGTAGCAATGTGCCATTAAATATACTGGTGGATATAAGCACAACATACACTATCCTCCTCCCACACTTGTTATTTAACTCTACGTTGCGCATTTTCAGTTTAACCCATTTTCATTGCATATTTGTATGTTAGCTTGTACCTCACCCACTCATATACTCACAATGCAGAGTCCTTGTCTTGTTCTTAATTTAAGTCCTTGTTTTTATGTCTTTTTTTTCACATTTGAAAACATGATGAACAGGTGAATAGAAAATGCTCCAAATGCCTGCCATTGTGTTTCTGTTCTGAAAATAATTTTCCTGTTTTCAGATTCCTTTGGTGGATGTGAATGCCAACCTCAGTGACCCTCTAATTCCTCTAGCTCCTCCAGCTCCTCCAGTTCTCCATGCTCACAAAGCAGGTCCTGGATTCTCACCCGATATCCATGGCCTGAATCACCACAAAATGACCACCCTTCATGACCCCTTCGCTAGTGGCCTGCTCCCTGTTGAGTCTGCGGAGTCCCTGGAAGCCCCTGTGGGAGAACCCATACCTGGCCCTGTGGGAGAACCCATACCTGGCCCTGTGGGAGAACCCATACCCGTTGTCCCCATCGACGAGAGTCAACCCCTCCCCATTGATGAGAGCAAACCCATCGTAAAGAGACAAGCTATTGTCCCAGCTCCGCCCCCCGGATTTCTACCCGTGCTGCCTCGCTGTCCTAGTGTGAAAGTCCACTTCTGATTCTCTCACACATCTTTAATGCCGCAATTTGGTTCAATCCAGATTTGGTTTGCATCCAATATCCCAGCTTCTTCCGTCTAAAGGCCTTTAAACAGTGACCAAAACTAATTATTTCAAGCATTGGTGGCCTCTTCAGTCCTAGGTTCACACATCTTAGTTTCCTGGGGTTGTTTGTATAGTTTAGTTCCAATTCTTCTACCTTGATTATTCATATTTGGACAGGTCAAACATCATTCAGATGTAAATAAATGAATACAAAGGAGGTAGCAGTCACCAGAGCTACACTTCTGCCTCACTGTCTCGGCAAAATAGATCCACATCTTTAAAACCTTCTTCAGTCTAAAGGCCTTTACACACATCGCACAAGAAATTTATTCAAGAGGTGTTTCGCACACTAAATGTAATTTTCGGAGCTGCAAAATTGCTAAATAATCTACTTTGGCTTTTGCAATATATCGCCACCAACATGAACTCACTGGCAAGACCAACCGAGAACACCCATTGGCTGCCAGCAATTAGAGCTCGTTTCCAAATGTCAGAAAGGTTAGTTTAACTCTACACATGTCCAACAACAGCTCAAGCAATGTTTCTTGTTCCTTATCTGCTTCACATTCAGCGTGAAACAGCCCTAGGCTCCAGTCCCAGTGGTCCTTGTGGTATTGTCCCGCTCCAGAAAGAGTTCTAACTTGTCAGCAGCGTTGGTAAATCAAACCTTTGACTTCGGAAAAGGGATGAAAACATGTTGGTTTGTGTTTGACCCTATGGCTGAAAAACTGTGTTGATTTCATCACTCAGTTTGGGGTTGTGTTTGTTTGTCCTGCATGCAATGGTGCTAAAGATTATGGTGCCTTCAGCCATGTATTAACTGGACCTTGTTAAAATAATAAAGGATCATCAATCTCTCACACTCTGGCTCTCACTTTGTCTTGCATCAGTTACAAAGCAAAACTACATTCTTAGATGCTCTAACTATTACCTCAGTGTCATTTCAGCACTGAGAAGTATCCTCATCTAAGCACATCATATAAGAGACACTTCAAAAAACTTCAGGAAGAAACTTTTTTTAAAAAAAATCCCTGGTCAAAAGACATTCTTCTGTTTTGAACAAGAAAATATGTTACACTAAGATGACCATGTTTTTATATTTTTTACAGGGCACAAGTGTGTGTTAAAATGGAGGCACATTTATTAATCTTACAGGACCTCCAGAGTAAGATAATCTTCAAATAAAACTTGTTTAAAAATATGTAAATATTAAAAAGCATTTGTGTTTTCATAAGGACTGAGAATTAAATCAGTTGCAATAAAAGTTCACTAGATCACCAGGTACTTTTCAGCAGCCTTCATTTGCCCAGGTAAAGTTACCTGAAGATTAGGTGTGTGTGTTAGATACAAAAATGCTGTTTTAACAGGACAGATGTGCAGTCTGATCTAATACAGATATTTACATCACGTTTGGACACTTAACATTTGTAATTTTAGTTAAAGCATCACCCAAGCTCCATGAGCTCATGTATCCTCTGTGGATATTTGCTATTATGAAGCAGCTGCACATGAAAACCAGTCTGACCTGTTGTGATACATGAGAAGAGACCGATAATGGAATGGAATAATAAATCCTGGACATATGTTACACAAAAAAAGCCCTAATCCAACTCCAGATTCAGTCCGATATTAAACACCAGAGGGGGCTGTTCCACAAAACAGGCCTTTATAGTTCAGCCAGTTAAGACATTAACTGACAGAATCCTTAACTCTGGGTTAAGTTTATGTAGCCAACTCAAATCCTGTTTTGTTGAACGGCTTACAGAACATTTATTCATTCATTCAGAGGGAGGGTAAAAAGACCAAGGCTGTTCACTGCCATCTACAGGCAGCTTGAAGTGCATGGTTAATTGCTGTTAATCCTGTGACCACACGATAAACATCAAGGTTAGCTGATGATTTACCAAATAAATGCACCAGTACACACACACACACACACACGTACACCTTTTATGCAAATATATGCAAAGCTTAAAACAATATCTAACTTGTTTGTGCCTATTTCCAGCACAGGGAATTAAAAGCAGTGGTTCCCAAAAACAAACGCCTCAGGCTCAAATTGTAGATATAAACCCTCCAAGTACAAAGACAAAATTCTAACCATTTTTATAAAGAGCCGTGAGCAGGCCTCATACACACCAGTGTTCCTGGAGTCCTCTTATAATTAGGACTACTTTTTTTCTATTTGTAATCTGCACAGAAAAGCTTGAGCAGCGCCTTGCAAGGCTAACGTCACCATGTTTTACAGAGGGATGCAAAAACAAAACTGTGGCCTATAGAGCAGTAGGAATTTATTCTCAGGAGAATATAAAATCAATAAATAATATTTTTGGACAGAAGAGTGGAGGGAACGTCCAGAGGGATACGATATACAATGATGGAAACACAACTGGGTTAAGAGACTCAGCCCAAAGTTTATTTAGTATAATTATAAACAAACTAAAGGTAATCCAGTTCATAGTCTTGCTCAAACAGCATCAGCCTTTAAACAGGGCCTTAAAAACAAAAAGGGTTATAAAATATTAACACTGAATTACAAGTGTACTCAACACTTCTGTTGAGTTCTGATGGACAGTTCAGATCTAATAAACAACTTTGTGGTTGTAAAACGTCTACAAAATTAAACGGCATCTCTTATTAACAGATTAACATTGGAATATTTGGCCATATTTCACTGACTTTCAAGTTACCATTAATAAATCGCTAGATAAATCTACATATTTTATTTAAAGTCCACCTTCAGTGTAAATCCACTGTTAGGCTTTGTTGGCATGCGTGTTTAATCTTGTTAGCATGTGGGGTGGTGGTTAATTTTAACAATGCTTAACTTTACTCCAGATTTATCCAAGTGATTACATATTTTAATATAAATTACATTTTAAATACCACCTAATAAAGAGTACTTAAGTGTTAAAGTGCACAGGCGCTTCTGTAGAGGACTAATTTTCCCTAAAAATAAAACATAGGCATATGAATTTATACAATCAGAAATAAATGTTGGTGACTTACCGTTACTCTGTAGTTGATAGCTACAAGGTTGTGGCCTGCGACCAGGTTGAAAGAGTTCTGCCTTTTCTGCTTGTTTAAGTGGCACCCAGTACTTATTAAATTGTCTTGTAGCCCCTTTTATTTCAGACAAAGTGGAGTAGATACATATTCAGAAAATGGATATGAAATCTCATCAAAGACACTGGGAATCTGCTTTTGAACATTCAGCTGTGCCCAAGTCTTGGGGTCTTTGCTTTGGTAAACCTGGATTGGACCCAAGCAAACTGGGGTCTTGCTTTTGAGGCTCAGGCCTTGGCATTTTGACTTGTGGGAGAAACAATGGAGGTTCAATCACGGAAATGTGATGAAGAGGAATTGACTGGAGACAAACTCTGAGGTAGGAACATAGAGGGCACTGGATTTGTTTTTCTTAAAGATGGAAGAGCTTGAAGGATTGGTCCAGCACTTTGTAGAGGTCTTACCCAGTCATATTCAGAACTATAGTCCCCTATGTTTGCAGGAGCACCAGGCATTGGATTATAGGGGTTCCCTAGATTGACCAGGGGTCTCAGATGTGGAGCCTTTTGCAAAGAGATAAGCACAGGTGGCACTTGACCAAGCCAGAGACGTTTCCCTGATTGGGGGGGGGGGGTTCAGTACCATCTGCTGTTGTGCAGCCTTTTGGATTTCATCTAGAAGTGGCAATGCTCCAGAACGTTGCTCATAGTTAACCACAGCTTCCATAGTAACAGACTGAGGTGTAGAACCACTGTGTGAGAAAGTGGGAGAATGTTTTTGAGGTCAAATTTCTGGTTGACCCATTTGGAGGTTCTGTGTTATACACAGGCAAACTAAAATGGCAGTGATTGTGATGATGGAAAGACATCGATGGTGGGCAACAGAAGGAGTACAATGCTGGTGATGAGCAGCTTTGTATACCCAAGTGGTTTAGGAAAACCTTGGTGAGCAGAACCTGCTTCTCTCAAGATATTAGAAGGATCAAATGCTTCAGAAGGAGCAGATGTGGGACAAAACACAGGCTTCTGTGGGTATTTGTGGAGAAGGCTTCTGTGGTTGAGCACAGACAGACCCAGGATGCAATTGTGAAGCAGTCTCATGAAAATTTGTTAACTAAAAGACACTAGAGGTTTCAATTGTTTGGGAAAATGAAGGCTTCTGTAGGTATTCAGAATCAGAATCTCTTTATTTCGCCAGGTATGTTAAACATACTAGGAATTTGTGTTGGTGACAGCAACACATGTATGACATGTAACACGTACACAGACTGTTAACAAACATAACTCTAAAAGAGGTACAATAAACAATAAATAGACTAAAGAATACAGTTAAGTACTAGAAAAAAAAGAGCGTTAAGACATAAATTAGACAACATAAAATATAAAATCTATACTGTACAGATATGAGTATGAATATAAATGTTTCCAAATATTCCTAAGGTAGGTTATATTATATATTGTTGTAGAAGTTACAGAAATAGAACTTCTGTACAGCTGTGCAAAATAGCATAGTGCAAGTGAGTAAAGTGTCCTGTTCAGTGCAGTTAAGTCCAGTCGGTTTAGTTCAGTGGTTTGGAGACTCGGAGGTGTTCACTGTGGTTGAGGAGAGCTACAGCTCTGGGAAAGAAGCTGTTAGCATGTCGTGTTGTGCTGGTTTTGATGGTCCTTAGTCTTCTACCAGAAGGGAGAGTTTGGAAGAGAGTTTGGGGAGGATAAATCCACTGAAGTGCCTGGGAAAAAACAGATCCCACCCACGACTGTTGAACTGGATGGTAAAAACCAGTCTCTTTCAAGACAGAGGATTTGACTGAACCTGCCGGGACATCAGTAGGAATCTGTGGGTTCAAGGGTGCGTAGGGCCACTGAGGATCCTGGGAATAAATGGATCCAGGCCATATTTGTTGAACTGAATCATGCAAACCTGTCTCTCTCAAGATGGAGGTGTTAACAGGATCAGGTATGAAATGCCTCTGTGGATATTGGGGGGGGGATATATGAGTGAGTATGGCCACTGTGGTCCTTGGTCATAACCACGTCCAGGGTCAGTGTCTTCTGTGTATATGAAAGGAAACATGGAATCAAGATCAGGAGGCACAGATGTAGGATCAGACCCTGGTGATGTCTGAACAGACTGCCTAAGTGGTAAATTGCTAAGATTTTCATATACTTTTGGAGATTGAGCTGAAGGTTTAGGTCTTTGGGAGGTGGTAACAGTGACAGATTTGGGTTTATGTGGGAAAACTGGTGAAACAAGATCTTGACCAGCTTGTGCTGGTGTTTGGTGAGGTCTTGGAGGGTAGAATGGATACCATGTATTGGGAAGTTTTGGATAAAGCATTTGAGGGTCTTTCAGGGATTTGGCAGATGTAGAGGTGTGTACAGCTGGGGTTGGTACACTTTGGACATGTCTGAATAGGTTTAAAATGGTACAGATGACTATTTAGAGAGATAACCAGGTTTTGGTAGATCTGGGTAAAGGACCAGCAAACCACGGCCAAATTGCTGGACGTCGAGACGGTATTGGGCTTGCGTCAACTGGCTTTAGCTTGACTGGGTCACTGGTGTTTCCTCTGCCACTCTGTAGAGGGGAGCGTGGACTGGATAGATTTAGGGGTAAAGTAGGCACAAGGGAGGGACAGTACAGCTTGAATTCATTTTTAGCAGTCAAGCAAAGGGTGTACACACCATTCTGAGGAGACATGCAAAAGTTAAATGCAGGAAACTGACCAGAGATCTAATGTTTTTCATACCTTTGCTTCCATGCATGGTTTATAGAGTGCTGAAATTATCACTCCCTCTGGATGGGATACCTTGCTATAACCACATTTAGAGGATGCCTTCAGGAAGGGCTGCCACTCATTTTCAACTGTGGGATATACCCAAAGCCTTAATCCACAACTAAAGCACAGTCAAGTAAACTGAATGAAGTGCATACTAGGTAAATACTTGCCTTTAACCAACAGATCCTCAACAGAGGCAAAGTTTTGAATTTTCACAATCCTGCCATTAGGATGACTCCAAAAAGATGAAGTAATTTCAAATTGGAGTTCAATACCTCTGTCGATAAGCAAACCATAACCAAAGGCACTGACTCCACCATGAAATTTCAACATCATAGCATCGTCAGCACAGTCCACTCTGCCGCACTGCTGGGGAATTAGAAACACCAAAGCCATACACCGATCCCTGGAGATGTCACAGCTCACTCCAGTCTGTACCTGAAGGAGTTAGTAAATATGGAAAAGTCCAGAACTGCAAGAGCGTTTGGAATTAAGTTCTAGGAAAGTCTAAGAATCTCAACAGAATATCAAATGGTTATGTTTATGTGTACAGCCCAGTAATAAAAATTGGTTAGAACATAGTTCCAACAGAATAAATAGCAAGTATAACAATTTACACCAAACTAATCCACTTACTAGAACATAAATACAAAATCAAATGGACTATTAATTTTAAACTTATGGATCCAATTTCAGTTTGTATAGCACTATAATATAATTTTGTAAACATCTAAATTATGATTGATAAAAAAAAACAAATATACATACATACATATATACACACACACACATACATATATATATATAGGAGAGAGTGGGTGAGACATTTTCCAGCTTATACAAAATAATGAATTACTTACCTGCCTGATAATCATGTTCCAAAAACACACGTTGCAGGTGGATTGGCGACTCGAAAGTGTCCGTAGGTGTGAGTGTGTGAGTGAATGTGCCTGTGTTGCCCTGTGAAGGACTGGCGTCCCCTCCAGGGTGTATTCCCGCCTTGCGCCCAATGATTCCAGGTAGGCTCTGGACCCCCCGCGACCCTAAATTGGATAAGCGGTTACAAATAATGGATGGATGGATGATAATCATGTTTGGAGAAATACAGGTTTGAGGCTATAGTCATCAGCTCTCTCATTTTGCCCAACGATGAGTTTTCCAAGTCCAACCTTTGATTCTGGTTCCTTACCTAACATTTTCTTGTATATTAGCATTTAAATATTTACTGATTTAGATTTTTCAGCCCATAAAGCAGCACAGTGTCCCAGAGGACTTGGGAACCCAACAACTAGAAGATGAAACACCACTATTTTGCCTTTCTTCCACATTTCAGTAACAACTGCTGCAAGTCACAGCAATGTAGTCTTACTTATGATTACACACCAAAACACCATCCTAAATATAGCGTTATTGGCTTTTTTCCCACCCAGCAACTGCTGTTTGGACTACCGCGTTTTGGATTATTTGCAATTTCCTTCCCCATGTACAAGCAACCACAAGAACAGGTTTATTTATTATTATTTATTTTTGTCTTTTCTCACTCCCATTACTCAGCAGAGTGCAAGCAAATATGAGCTCCTGCGCCTAGGCTGTTAGTATACTCCTCCATGCATGTTGAGCTCTTAGGTGTTTCCAAAGGCTTTACAGTGTTATGACCAATGTTGAACACACTCTCTTTACCAGTTGACCTGATTTTAGTGCTACAGCTTTCAGGAAGCAAGGCTCTGAGTATTAGCTGTGGTTTTATCCAGTCATTAAAAATCAGTAGCCCATCCCTGCCACTGACTTGTTTTTTCAGCTCAGCGAGGCCTGAGGAAAAGGCTGAATTCCTCTGAGGTGACCTCACCAGCAATGCATCACCCAGCACGGAGCCTAGCTCCAGCAATGCAGTTTGTACAACCATCTAAAGGAATGTAATCCTGTTCTGTGTGAGCAGTGAATAATGACTGGAGAGAGTCAGGCCAGGCCTTCGTCATCGTTCCTGACAAAGGCAAATGGGAGGAAGGCAGGGCATAAGGAAGCTTCTCATCACCGAGGTTTGTCTGGATTTCCGGTGTGGGTTTCCTTCTGAAGCTGCTGAAATATTCAACAACAGCACAAGTGTGAACATAAGAGATAGCAGGAGATATGTCATTAATACCAGCTGACAAACATGCTGCTTTGAAAGTAAAATAGTGGAGTGTTTTGGTTCTGAAGAAATTTGCTGTAACTGATTATGGACATTGGTAGTGAATGGTTAAGAAATAGAACAAATTTTGAGAATAACAGTATTATCTTATACCTCTCTTCCCCACACTTGGTGTACTTGAGCTTATGTGCAGCTGCTTCAGAGTAACCAAGTTTTTTATTCATTCTTCTTAAGGAGAATTTACACACACTGTATCTCCATAACCTTAAAACAGTTGAGATAATTCTAAGACGCCTGAAGATGTTTGAACAGACAGTACGTGAACATTAAGCAGGCCATCCAGAAATTTCACAGAGGGATGTTTGTTTTCTTATTCAGAGGGGTGTGTCAAGCAGAGAGGATGATGTCAGCGAATGGCTGTAAACACCAGCAGAAAATAAATAAAACCTCTAAGACATCTACTACTTTAACTTCAGCTAGATTTGATCACCGTTTTTTTCGTTTCAAATCTGTCACATGCACAGATATGAACGTCAGAGACCACTGTTCATTTTTTCCCTCCTCAGTTCAAACTGCCATTAAATACATTAAATAAGTCATTCTCTTTTCCAAAACAACCACACAAGATTCGGAGGGCATTCCACAAAGCAGGATTTCCCAGTTTACCAAGATAAAATAGGACCAAATTAAGGGGCAATTTTGGAAAAACCCTCAATCTATGACTGCTTTGTGGAAACATCCATATTGGTCTGTGCCCATCCTTCCACTGTGGGTCTGAAAGGATATGGAGCTGGATTGAAGAAACCCTTCCACTGAGTAAAGGAAACACAAAAAAAAGAAAAGAATAAAACAGAAACGGCAGGCGTTTCCCTGAACAATGGAAGGGTCCACATCATCACTTGAATGAGTTTGGCATCAGGTTTCAGAAAATGCTAAACCAACCTCCGAGACTGAACTGCTGAGGCGTGGCTGCAGATTTATTTTGAAGACCCGAAAGCGAATCTCCTGGAATTAATGCAAAAGGTGAACACTGTGGATACTGGACAATTGGAGTTTGTTACCTTGTACTTGGTGGAGGTTTTGACTGGGAATTAATGAAAGGCGGTCTCAGATTTTTGCACAGAGCTGTACATCAATGTGTACAATCAATGGTAACTGTGCAACCTGCAGTAAACAAACATCAGAGATGAAATAAGTCAACAGAGCACTCAGACGGTGTGGCTCTGCACATGCAACATATTACTTGAGCTGTGCTGCAGTATCCGTCTATATTCTCCATTAAAACTTGTCTGTGCTTCTTTAAGTTCGATGCTTAAACTCTGCCTGAATATTTTACTTGTGTTATGTAAATGTTGAAATTGAAGAAAAATATATATCATCAAATCTATAATAATTTAAAAAATGAAAAATGGTTTCCTCTGGTCAGTTCGTCATGCATCTCCCTCCCTAAACCACAAATAAGTAGTGGCATTTTAACACTTGATTAATTAAAGGATATTGTGGATTAACCAGATTAAAATTTCAGATTGACAGCATTACTACACTCATAATGGCCCTTATTGGTCAATATTGTGCAAATGCAAAAGTAGAACCCACCGGACTGAATGACTTGTAAACTCACCTGATTTGTGAAACTTTCATGCAATAAGGAAACAAGCAGAGATTTGAGCGCAGTTGATGAATCAGCTTCCGAGCTAAAAAAAAAAAGCTCCACCTACCAACAGCTCATTTACATATAATTTACAGGAAGCACATCCTCATCCCGGTTGACCTTGGGGGTAGATGGTATTCAGAGACTCTTGAGCCAATAAATAAAATTAAATATACCTTATGCACAATTTTATATAACAAGGTCAATCATTTGAAACTAAAAGGAAATTTTAAAGTAAAACTAAGATCTGTTTTTTTTACTCCTGTATTTGGACACATTATAGAAATCAGAAATACAAAAATTAACCAAATTAACAGGTAAAATACAGCAGAAATAAAGATTTAATACTCGTGATTCTGTTCCTCGCTTATTTCTTTGTATTTTTACATCGAGTTTCTCATTTTTCTCACAACACTTCTCTTCGGAATACATTTATTACACATGCTTCTTGTTTGAAGCCCAGCCCCAACTGAGCCGAGGGTGAAAAGTGAAACCTGGATAAACTGGTCCGGCAGCAGAGCTGAAAATATTCAAATATTTACATCAACAACAAAAGAGTGAGGCAGAAAAGAAAAGTGAGGAGATGGGGAGAGGAGATAAGAGCTTCCTGTGGCTTCGGTTTCTGCTTGTTTCTAAAAGCAAGCAATTTTTTTATTTGCCCATCAGTAAAAATAAACAGCCATTAGAAAATGGAGTAGGATTGTTTCACAAAGCTGGATTACACTGGATATCCAGATCATTTAAATGCAGACTCAAGCTTGTGCCATAGAAAAAGAGCAAGAATGTATGAGTCCCCTGCTTTGTGAAATACCCTTCAGGAGTTTTGTTAGCCACATAATTTAAGCCCAAACTCAAACACGTTTACCATAAATCTCTCATGGGTTGATTTACTGAGCAATCTGGTCTCACAGAATCTGGGTGATAAGTTCTTGAGTGTTTTTCATAAGGCTGGTTTTCCCCGTTATTCCAAATGAATTTATTCTAATAAAGCTTTTACAAAATATTTTGGGGCTATTTCAATAAGCAGGATGTCTCAAGTGACCCAGATAAGCCTCAGGTAAAATGTCTAATAGGAAAAATGCTGCGGAATATTTGAACCAGTCATAAAATTTAGGTTCAAGATAACTAACAGCTTGTGAAACACACAAACGTTGACCCATGAAGAATAGGGATTTAAACCAGCAGAAATTTGGCATAATCTTAATGCAACATTAATTCATTGTCTGTTATCCAGTTCAGTGTGGCAGTGGGTCCAAAGCCTACCCGGAATCACTGGGCAGAAGGTGGGAACACACCCTGGAGGGGGCACCAGTCCTTTAAAGGGCAACACACTCACCTATGTACACTCGAGTCAGTAACATTTTTTTGGATATATGCACTTAAACATACATATTTTACTCTTTGTATCTGTTTTTATAGACCTCTATTTTTATTACATTATTCCAGTTAGATTCTCTGTATAATCATTCATTCATTGTATGTATACAGAAAATTAGACTGGAAAAATGTAAAACTAATTTGAAAATGAACATTGTCATTTCTGGATCATTTCACCACAGTCCCCTGCCAAGTGTAGGCTAGAGGAGTATAAATGGCCCCCACACCATTGGGGCATGGAGCTGAGAGTGAAGGAAAAAAACATCTCCAAAATAGTAACTTTACAGGAGATGGAAAAATAGGAGGCAATGTATAAATATATTTTTCCCAAGGAGCATTTCTACTGGTCCATTTATCATGACATTTTCAATGTGAATAATAGTTGCTGTGGTTAAATGACGACAAATATTCATTCTACAATTATGGAGATGCGTATTTTTTCCATTGGACAGCTTGGGTATGTAAAGCAGATACACCCATCACAGCTGGACAAGAATGAGCGAAAGGAGACACTACTAAAATACTACACCAATGGGAGCTGGAGAAAATGAGGATATGTAAACTGGTGGGATGCTACAGTAGGCGGCAGATACAACAATTCACTGGTGTGTTTAAGACAGCACCTCAACTCTGATGATTCATAAAAAGTTGTATTCCAAAATCAAAAATAAATATCATAGACGGAGGACAGACTGTTTGCACTTGTTTATATATTTTAGCAGTGTCAAAAGTTAAACGCAACAAGTTTTAATAGCAACACTAACACTCATAAATATGGTGGTAAAGCATGTCTCTGAATTCTAGTAGTCCTAGTCAGTCTCCATCGAACTGAAGCCCAAAGGCACTCCTTTTTTAGGGGAGTCTGCAATCCTTTGTGTAAAATGTGCAAAGAGGCCAAGCAAGAAACCATATACTACATGGTGAACGTAGACAAATGAGTAGCACTGAAACACTGAATGTGTAAACTGCTAAACAGCATTCCAAAATAACAGTGAACCCATTCTTCTCTCTCAACCTACAAATGCAGATTTAAAAAAAACAAAATCTTTAGGAAAAAATAATCAGCAAATAAAACCTTTTAATCACGACTAACATTTCACAACACTATCATATACATTTATTTTCAGAAGCCCATAAATAGTGGTAATAAAGTCTAATTCTTAGTCTAAAAATGTCCTATTCAACTGAAGGAACAAAAGCAACAAAATATTTGATTCATTTCTGGTTGGAATAGATTTATTTGATCTGTCTGTAAACAAGGTGTTTAAATTCATGGCATTGTTTCTTTGTCCCACACAAATTGGAGTCATGTTATCTATAATCTATCTATCTATCTATATATTTATATTTATATACCGGCTGGTCAGATATACTCAGGAGTATGAAAGTAGGGAGCAAAGTGGACATGATTTCGTTGACATGTTTAACTTTAATCTGTACATATTCCACAAGCCCTGGAGAGTTTGAATTTGCGCCAAATATCCCAAAGAAGGTGCCATTTCGAGAATTGACTCCTTACAAGGCAGCGGTTTGTTTTAAAATCCATCTCACAGTAGCAACAGATCAGATCTACATTATGGCACAGGATACACAGCTTTTTTTTGTTTGTTTTTCCTTTTTTTGGATTAAGTTTCCACAGTACAACTCAACTAGTGGTCTTCATTTTTCCCGACTAATACCACCATAACCCAGAAGTTATCATTTCCTTTTATTTAGTGTATACAGTTTACTTCAGTGTCTTTTTCTTTGCCTAGTTAATGAAGTATTTGTACCGTGGGCAGTTGATACATTGCAGTCGAATAGAGCACAATTCCCCAATGATGTTGATAATTTTTGTTTTGTTTTTTTGCTGAGAATTATGGATTAACAGTGTCCCAAAAACAAAAATAGTGTTATGGAAATTTTGTAGTGACCCAAAGTTATAATGCTAAGACTGCCACTTCATCTATTCAAGACATTCATGAGAAAAACAAACCCAAAAAAGGGAAGAAAAGGTAGTTTACCATTAAATCTTTGCCTCCCTCCCCCACAAAAAGACATTGATGCCATTATTAATTATAATAACAAGAATAGTGTATAATCACAAAGTTAGTGTAGCTGTGTTTGAAGTGTTGGATTATTTTAGTGTTCTAATCGTCAGCAACAGATGAATCTAGCAGTCATCCTTCATTAAACCTGCAGCAGTTCTGTCAAATCCCCAGGATGCGAAACAAAAACAAACATTGGTCCAATCGGTGGAAAAATAAAGGGAAAGAAAATGGACACATCACCAGTGTTACATCAGGAAGGGCAGTGCTTAAAAAAAAAAATAAAAAATAAAAAAATTAATAGAGCTGGCGAACAGTTCATTTGTGTTTGGGTTTGATTTTTTTTTTTTTTTAAACAAGTGGCTGAGCTATAGGTAGCGGTGGAATGTCCTTACAAAAGTCCAGGATGTAGATGCTCCGGAGAAGCTGTGTTTCTTTTCTTTTTGTTTTTTAACCCAGAAAGTTGTAAAATGCTGATCTGCCATCACAGTCAGAGGAAAATAATAAATCCAACATTACACCAAGGACTTACAAGACCACATCCAAGTTACAACAGCAAAAGCATCTGATGAGGGGAATTAAACAAAAATAATAAAATAAAAACAAAGTGTTAAGGTATCCTTCATTGTTTTTTTTTTTTTTGTTTTTTTTTTTAAAGAGAAAAGTGTTGAGAAATGAAGCCAGAGGTGTAAATTTGGTTGTGGTGTTTCAGGAGGAAAGTGGGAGGGGGTGTGTTAAAGATTAAAGACTACTGTTACTTCGTTGTTTGAGAGACAGTGGGTTTGATTTGGATTATAATGATATTATACTTAACGATAGCGAGAGAGATATGCATGCACTAGTCTCTTCTGTTTTCTTCCCCTTCCTGGGCATGCTGTGTACACGAGGAAGACAACCCAAAACTAAAACAGAAACGAAAGCAAAACAGCAGAGCTTGGAGAGGCACAGATCTCAGAGCACCTCGCAAAGATGGACAAGCCTTGTTGTTTCGCTTTGCATGTTTGTTTTTAGTTTTTTTTTTTGTTTAAAGTGTGTGACGTACAGTTTTAAGCCTTCATAATATCATGCTTGTTTTTCTGTGGCACTACAAAAATGGGGATGGGGAACACTTTGCTGAAGAAACACAAGAAAAATGTGTTGAGTGAAGGGAGGGGACTAAGTGAGGTGGGATTTACCACAAAGTGTGAACGTGGATGGGGAGACAGTGACGCACCCACTAACTGTATCTGGAAGTGCTGTGAAGGCGAGGAGAAGAAACAATAAAACGGGTAATAATAAATGGGGAAGGGTTACAGTGAGCTGCTGTGTGGATGGAGAGATGGATGGATGGATGGGTTAAGTGGCTGCTTCAGTATCCAACTTTCCTCAGGTACTCAGCCATGCCAAATGCTTTCTTATTGAGTGATCCTCCATGGATACCTTCCTTTCCCATGACTACAACCAATACTGGAGTACATAAAAAGAGGGACAGGGAGGAGGGAGGGGGGGGGAGACGACAAATGAACAAAGTTAGAAAGAAAGAAAAGTCTTTAATTAAACCCCCTGTGAATCACAGGGAAAAAATAAAATAAAAACAAAACCAAACCAAAAACATTAGGATCTTACCACCGTTCCATTCGATTGCTATTAAATTTTTCCAAGACATTTTCATTTGTTTGTTTTTGTTTTTTTTTTGTTTTTTTAAACTGCTCGAAGGAGAAAGCTTAACAGCAAAAAACAACCCTCTTTGTCCCTCAATTTGAAACTAAACAAGCTTTTTTTAGTGTAATTACATTAGAACCCTGAATCCCTCAAGTACTTTGCCATTGAGTATGCCTTCTTATTCAATCCGCCTCCATGGACCCCTTCTTTGCCCATTACAAGAACCAAGACTGGAAGAGAAAGAGAAATAGAAAGAGAAAAAGGAGAAAGAGAAATTGGTGCTGTTAGAAAACGAATAAATAAATAATAATAAAAAAAAAATCAAAGTAAGCAGGAGACAGAAATCATCTGCAGCTTAAAGTGTGCATGCCCATGCTTTCAGAGCAAAAGGAAGACATCATAAAACTCCTAAGTAAAACAGATCAAACCCAGATCCAGCCCCGAAAGAGGGAGATTTAAAAGGGAGAGGAAACCCTGGCTTCCTCAACCACACTGCATCTGCCACAGGGCAAAGAAACAGCGACGAGTCATAAGTTACTTAATCATTTACAACACCTTCTCACTTCTTTAAAACCACCTTAAAACAATGGATAAAAATTTGATTTGCTGTAGAGCGCTTAAAGAACCTACTGATCGCAAACAAGATTAGAGTCTCACTGAACAAACTTATACGACAGGCGCAATACAGCGATCTGACTCTAGATCAGATAGAACAGATAGTGGTGCCACTTGTTTATTTTCATATGTTGGGAGTTTACACAAGTCTTACTTGTCTGTGTTCCTTAAGGCCTTTACATGCCTTATTTTAATGTTACATAACAGTAAACTGCTACAGTATAATGTATATTAATTTTATGTGCATTGTTTTATATTTCCTTAATTTTATACAATTAACAATTTATATACAATGTTAGTTAAATATATGTTAATATAGTTTATTATAGAAACTGTAGTTTACTATACTGTAATATTGCACTGACTGCAAACCAGAACCTACAGAGGTTTATACATCAATTTTGTTTTTAAGTCTTTGAAAAATAGTAATTCAATTTTACAGCACTGTATTGAAATCAATGGGCCAGGTAAAGGAAGGGGGGGGGGGTCCTACACTCCTCCAAAAGTTACACGGCACTGTGTCTGCAGTGCTGAGCAGTAGCAATGACAGAGGCACTATGAGGTCAGTGAAGCATCACAATGATTTTAAAGCAGTAAATATTTCCAGATAAAATACATAATGTTCCTTTAAAATGTTTATATTATTCTGCCCCCCACCCACCTAATTATCCAAATCCTGATAATCAATAGTGACAGCCCTAATTTTAATCGATTACATTTTCACTAATGCGGCTGTGGATAAGCCATTGTTCTCACCTTAAAGCCTCCATCTGAAGCAGTGTTAGGTTAAGAGTAATCCAGCTGAGTTTTATGGCCTCTGAGCGCACAACTCAATTGTAGATGCATGAATAGTCTATCAGCAGAGGAATCTGTTTAATACCACTTGTCTTCTTAATTGCTTTACATTTACACTCTTTGACCCTTGAGATATTTGAACACTGATGGGTTAATAATTCTGATTTCTTAACAGAAGAGCTTGAGGCTGGAAAAAGTTTGAAGCACATTATACATTACATATGCTCATGAAATGCAGAGCACTGTTTTGAAGCAGTTGGATGAGGATCAGTCAGCTGGTGTAAAGACAGTGCAGCAGATGCAAAACCTGAGTCTGGCTATTTATCACCTCCTAGCGTTTTGTGTGCGAGTCTCTTACCCTGCGTTCACACTGACAGATGACAAGGTGCAGCTCATTACAAGAAAATTTAGTAGCCACAATAAACAGACAATACATTTCAACAGACACCAACAATATCTGCTACTTTCTCCAACATGTTTGACTTCAGAGTGTCCCTGTATTTGTGCAAAGATGCATTGCATAAAACCGGTAAAAACACTGTGATAAGCCTCCATGTTTACCACCACACCACTCAATAGGATCATGAGGCAAGTTGGGAATGGCTGGTCAGTAATATGTTGGAGTCAACTCAGTGTAATCTTCATAAATATTCTTCATAAAGATCAGAAAATCTCAACTTGATTTGTCACTTGCTTCATGGCTACACATCAATTTCTCCCAGAGGAAATAACTGATCACTCGTCGCTCTGTCACGTGCTAGTGTGAACGCTGGGTTAAACGGTTTATACCCAAGATTGGGTTCATGTTATCTTATTTTCAGTATGAGCTACACTGACTAAGGTGGTTACAATCTCTAGGAGGCTGTCATTCCATCTGCTGGAGTCCACGCCCACACAGCAGAACGGTAAAAAGTGACCAAATACAAGGACACTGTTGTAATGTTATTTCTGGAGAAAAAGGGTATTTAAAACACTCTTTAGAGGAATATTTGTCAAGGACCTTCAAATGAGGCTTAAATTTTAAATCACATAGGTTGATTCCTAACATAAGTGAATTAAAATGGCATAAATCATTAAATCCATAAAGAAAATTTGGTAATCCTTCATGACAGCAAAACTCTTAGATTTATAAAAGCTTCCAACAATCTTACAAAAAAAAAAAAAAAACATAGCATAAATTACTGAATTGTCTTTAGGGATAAATATACACAATTTCAGGTTTTTAAATCATAAGCAAATTCTGACTTAGTTTTTAAAATATTAAAACTCTACATATGTACTCTTCTAATAATCAACAGAAATTACACTAAGCCCTGTATTCATTTTCCTGATCATCTTAAATAGTATTTACTGAGACGAACAGGTCCAGATGAAGGTGCATCCCTGGACATGTATGAAAGGGTTTGGTCTAAAACATTAATAGTTTAACAGGTGAAGGATGAGAGGTTGTAACCCCAGAGGCCTGTGCAGTGGTGATTAACGATATTAAAAAAAGTGGTAAAGAAGAAAATGAAGTGAATAAAGAGCATAGAAACAGGGCAAAGAGGACAGAAGAGTCTCGCACTGGCTTTACCATCAGTGAACAGAACCTGAACGAGGACCACAAAGGCAGACTATGAGTTTTGCATAAAGGTTTAGTATATATTCTTCAAAAATCTAACTAAGCGCCATTTAAAACTCCATTATCAATATTTAAAAACACAGTATATACTCCCTGTCCATATTCTGATGCATGAGCAGGCATACAGTCACATCTCATCCCTGTGAGAACAAAACCTTGCATCTCCAAATAAGCTAACAAGTTTAAAGAGAAAAAAGGTTATTTTAAACTGGTTTATGCGCCAAAGAGCTGGCCTCCCCTGTTTAAAAGTAGTGCCTGTATGACAGGGGTTCTCTTATGTGAATAGAATATAATTTAATTCTGAGAATTTATGCATTTTTCCTTTGTTTCTATAAAAATTTGTCCAAATACAAAGAAACAAAGTTCTGATTCCAACAGAGACTTTTATACTATAATCAAGAGATGCTCAACAATATCAGATTTGAAATACATTTACAAATAAATATTATCAGTTCATATTTATATCAATTATTGATTTGGGTAAGAAATATTTCTGGAATATAATAAATATACACACACATCTGGAATAAATTATATCATCGTTTAAAATAAGCATAAGTTATCATCAGATAAAAACATCAAATCAAATGTGGCCTAATTCACTTTATACTTGACTTAGACAAATGCCCATGAATTATATTTATAATCATAAATGGTTTCAAACTGGGGGTAATATGCACAAAAACTTAATGTTTAATTTTCACACAATGAGTCATTCTCATTTTTCTCTTAAGTCCTGAAATCTAACCTATAAATTACTAAGACTTATTTAACTGGATTAATTTAATAACTTTATAAAAAAAATAAATAATAATAAAAAATACTAAAATATTTAGATTTTCCAAATTTTCCAGGTTCACCTGGGAACTGCAGAGCAACCAGGCTGACTTTAGGTCAGCTTAGGGTAATTACTTTGCGCTTTTACATATGCAAAGCCTAAATGCAGTCATTTGAACACAGAAATGGGTTTACCTTTGCCAGCTCTGCCTACAGAAACGTTGTATGTGGGTTCTCCTCCTTGGCTCTTCGTCCTGATGTCCATGGTCCAGTCCCCATCAACATGGAGGCTGTCTCTGATCACGGAGCACTTCTTTTTGCCGAGGGTCAGACCATTGGTGAAGAAGGACTCGCGGTCTTTGCCCACTATGATATCGATTTCTTCAGGCTGTAAAGAAATGGACAGCAGGAGGAGGTAGCTCAGAATTTTATCTGGACCTTTAGGATGGAAAGTTCACCTTTCAGGTCTCACCGAGAGATCTGTACTTGAGTTTGAAATGCTTTCAGACATGAATTACTAAGAGGAAAAGTAAAAAGCCTTTCTAATCAGTTACTTGTGCTTATATCTAGCTATGTGAACTGAATTACAGCTTGAGGAGTCCTGGGACATTGCACTCTACAAATTTGGCGTACCAAACACACCCGAGTCTAAAAGCATCAAAAGATGAGTGTCAGCAGATAGCAAAAACATACAAGCATCTTAACAAAGGTCAACATGCCTGTATTTTTAAAAATTTGATTAAGCCCTTAATAGATTCATAACATACTTAGAATTACTCAGTCTTCTTTTAGAGAAACCCTAGTTAAATCCTTTTAGTGCCTTATTTCTCTTTTACACAATAAAGTTGGCACCATGCAACTTTTGGGTGACAAAGCAAATAAATAAAAATTGTTTCTAATCCAAGTTTCATACCATCATGACTTCCGAATTTCTCTAGTTCTTAGAGATGAAATTTTGATTGAGATGCCTAGCTTTTGAGTTTCTGTCCTCCCACTAAAAAAATAATAAGAAAAACCAACCTATTTTAACAACTACCAAATTGGCCAAAGCCTCTAACAAAAGTAAGCCCTTATCTAGAACACTTTTAATATAACTTAAGATGGAAAAAATCTGCCAAAAAAGAAAATTTATTGGAAGTGAAATCCACCTGGTCATGTTTTATCATCTCAAAAAACCCTAATTAGTTCACTACTGCAAATCTGAGAACACAAGGCCTTTCTATAGATAGATAAAGAAAACACTGCTTTAGACTTAAGATTTAATCATTTATAAATAAAAAGTCTAAAATTACCAGTTTCCCAAAGAGGAAAATTAGTTCACCAGTCACTAACACATTCTTACTGCACATGCTGAATATACCTTACCTCATATGGACATAATGCGTTCATTTTGTTTATATTCCTTTAATTCTTATTATTCCTGCTGCTGCTGCTTATAAATATTTATGCTTTCTTTGCCGGAATGGAAGGAATGCAGCTGAAGAATTTCATTGTCCTGTGCAACAGGGTTTACTGCGCACATAACCAAACTTAGTCTTGGACATTTAAAAGATTGTGATAAAGCATTGAGGTCTGAGAAACAAGACTTAGTTTAATAACTACAACAATACAAAATATCAGTTTAACTTCAAATCAAATGAGAAAGCTGGGAGCGTCGGACTCCTTTCCCGGGGAGTTACCCCTCAGCCATTTCCTCCTTCTTTCACACCATGTGCAAATCAGCACCAGGCCGGATTTTAAACTCCATTCTGTACTCAAATAATAACCGAAAACCGGATAAAACCAGGTCCCAATTCAAGTTAAAGTAGTTAACGTTAAACATACATTTCAATAAGGGTGAAAATGAAATGGTTGCTTTATGACGAAAAGAAAAAAAAACGGGAGAAAAGCAACAGGGAATAAATGGGCAGAGAGGACGCCATCTTTGAAAAGGACGAGGGCTGTGCTCCTGGCGAGAAAAGAAAGGAAGAAAAGAAAGAGTGAGAGAAGAAAAGAATAATGGAGAGGGGAAAAAAGAGGGACTATATCCGAGAACCACGCCTGTATAGCTTATCTCTAACATGATACAGGAGGAGGAGAAAGAGTGGGGGGTAAGGCCATCGTCTCATTCCACCTTAAATGGTGCAGCGAGTTCATGCAGCCGACACACCATTTAAGGTGGAGTGGCGGGATTTGATTAACAGTATCCTGTCCAAAATCTCCCACTTAAGGTGGACCGGGAAATCTGAACACGAACCCGGCAAATACCTGGTAACTCGCCAGCTTAAGGTGGAACGGGAAGTTAGAATAAACTCCAGATTAGAAAAATCCGCACATTTAAGGTGGAACATTTTTCCTCGAAAAAAAAAAAGCCAACTTTAGCCTCAATTTCACCACATAATTTAAGGTGAAACCGCATTTTCACATAAGCCGACTTTCACCCGTTTAGGATACTATTTAAGGTGGAACGGGTGTTACACGAAGCCGGCTGCTAAGCTGTTTTGAGCGCTCATTCATTTAAACTGAGATGTAAAACTCCACTAAAGAAACAGTCTGCCTTGTTAAACAGTCATTTGAGCTATATCACTTAAGGTAGAACGGCAAACTCGAACAGCACGTCAAATTCAACATCGTGAAATTCGCACAGTTAAGGTGGGGTGAGAATGAGCACTGAATAAGGTTTTGTAAATTTAAGGTGGACTGTAGAAGTAGTCAACTTCTGTCTATGAATGCCGCCCATCTGGGGTGGAACGAAGACACGAAGCCGGCTAATACGCATCTAACTTAAATTCAGTCTAATATAGTCTCCCGCTTAAGCAGCACCATTTAAGGTGGAAAGGAAAATTCCAATGCGGTGCAGGCGAATATGGAGGTAACTTCAGCTTCGTGAAAAAGAAAAAGCCCCCTTTAGACCATGTGGTTCGGTCAAAAATAAAGTTCAACCATATTTTCCGTATATTTACAGACTCTGAAATTAAAATGGTGCGTAGCGTTTTTGAAATCACAATTTGCTGTTTATAGCTGTCAGTATTTATTACTGCAACCCCATTTTTTGCTTTTTTTTTTTGTTTCGGATATCAATGAAAGGCGGCGGCTATAGACATAAACCAGTATTTCTCATTCTTTAACAAAGGCCAGTCATGGCTGCTCTGGTTCTGGAACATTCGCACTCGGGAATAGGTGGAAGTTTTTGGAGTGTTTTATTCTAGTTATTGCAATTTAATTCATTTTTCTAAAGCTGAAACAGGCCCAGGCCCGTACAGCACGGCCTACAAGGCCAGCTTAGCTTAAACACGAGGCCCGAAATGTAGTGATATTCACAATTATTGGCATATTTGTGTGTTTATTTAAAGAAAACCGGCACATTAGGAGCACAATGCGAGCTGTTGATTAACAGTTATAGTCTAAAACTGCGGCTTCCTTTGTCATGTGATTGGAGGTTAGGACTAAGCGGCGCGGCGGAGGGATATTTCTAACGGGGCGCCAAAAACAGGCAAAACAGAAAATTTAAGACAAGACAAAAACTCGAATTTTTTAAAAACGTTGTGCGGACTTTAACCTCTCCAAACCCGTACCGTCATTTCCCGGAAAATGCCTCCCTCCGCCGATGCCCACACATATTTGGCGTCCGTATAACCAACGATGGCGGAGTCCTGGCAGCTCCCGTCGGCCATCAGGTTATCCACGTAGCTCTGCCAAGACATGCTTCTTCTCTGCGGGCTTTTCTCTCTGCCTTCTATTTCACCAAACGAGCCTCCAGGCGAGGTTCAACCAAATCCACCGAGGTCAAGAGCCGAAGCGAGCGTGTGTCTGTCCGCGGCGGATTTACTGTTTTCCCTCTTTATTCTCCTGTGGGAAGAGAGGGGAAGAAAAGAGGGAGAGAGAGAGCGAGAGAGAGACGATCGGGCGGGCTGCGCCTGGGTGTAGTCCCCCTACTCATATCCCTCCGCGCCGTCGGGGGAGGGGGGGGGGAATCGATTCCCATGGAATGGAGTCAAAGAGTCAATTTGACACAATGATCTTCATTTCTAAATATAAACAAGATTTTATTTTTATCATGTTTATTTTTTATCATCTAAATTTTTAAATCGCCATTGAATCTAAGAGAACACACAAACAGGAATCTATTTTGTTAATAGTGACGATATATATATGTTTTAAAGCATAACTTTTCTAGAATTGATATACATAAAATCTGTTTAATTTAGTTAATATTTCACTTTCATACAATTCTACAATGTAACTGAGCTGAACGGGTTTGAAGTGTTAAGACATAAGTCTTTACATTTTTAGATCACAAGTTAAACATTAGTTCAGATAAAACTACAGTTTGGAGATGTGAAAGTAGAGAAAGGTCACATTTGTTAAGACAGATTTTCTAGACATTGGCAGCAGACATGGAACGTCTGTGTGTGCAGTCGAGTCCAAATCACTGGAATCGACTCCATTCCCAAACGTGTGCAATCGGAGAATCGACTCTGTAGGATTGACTCCTGCCCTAGTGCAACAGTCGAATCTTTTGGCTCCTCAAACGACACTTGGTTTAATGACATTGGTAGTGTTATTTTTTTAATCAGCCTCCTGTTTGACCAGTGATTATGGTCTATTATAAGACATGACGTAATTGTAGATTAGATTTAGATCATACTATACGAGACAATCAACCTAATATCACAATACTACGTTATTTATTATAAACTAACACCCAAATTCCATCTAGGAACTGACAGTTAATCATTCCTTCGTTATGTATACATGCACATGTTCAAAAATCAAGAAAATATTGTGATCTCCTTATACCAGTCTTAGATTGTTGATATATTTGATGATAACAATTTTATTCATTTTGAATGTATAATACTCTGTGTTATCTTAATCTTTTGTAGGATATTTGGATGTAGCTATAAGCAATAGCTGTTTATTGCATGTGCTCCCAAAGATATAGCGGTCTATTCAAAAAGACAATTAGATGTTTTATATTAATTCATTCACGTTCTGTATCCACTGCATCCAGAGGGCCATAATGTGCAAAAATACACCCTGGACAGGGCACCTGGACTGTGAGAGGAAACTAGAGCAATTGGAGTGACCCAATGCAGACACAAGGAGAATACACTCTTGCAGACAGTGAGCCGTGGAGAAAATCCCACCCAAGATAGAAATACCCTGAACTTTGTGGTAGCAATACTTAATATTTTTACCATCAATGTTCCCACAAGCTAAACTCGATCTTTTTAGGCCAATTTTAAATCCATTTTAAGAATAAAAGCTGTTAGCTGTTTGTACATTTAATGATTTCACTTGTCTTACAAGTGAATCGACTCCCAACGTTTCCTTGTAGAAGTCGGTTCAAAGAACTGACTCGTCAATGAACGACACATCACTGCTGTCTGTTTCGAAAGATTCCAGTCACATTCTCATGATCAGTGATTTTCCTTTCTCACTCTGAATCCACATTAAACTGGAGAATGTCATGTTTAACCCACATTAAAGTCCAATTTGTCTACTCACAAAGTCCCTCTTTATCTCCTAAAATGTTTCAAGACACAAAAAGCGGTTCATTGAGTTCAGGATTTTGCTCCAATCCAGATCGTTCACTGATTCATTGCACATTTTTGTGTTTTCACTGCGGCAGCCGCACCTGCTCACACTTTTCTGTTCATTAAGAAGCCCATTATGAGATCATAATTAGGATTTAAAGTTAGGAAAAGCGCGGAAATGTGTCGTTTTCAGCTCTGAATGGAACCGGATTGGGAATACACCGCTGTACACCGGCGGAAGGGAAAAGCACCGCCCAAAAAGTAGTCCCTCTCAGACTTCTAAATTTCACATTGAACCTTTGTTTTGTCCGTAGTTTGTTTTGTAACATTTTTATAGTTTAACATAAGACTGATCTAATGTTTTATATTACGTCATTGTGGATTATTGTTGAGGAATTTTAGCCCAGCACTAATCTATCAATCATATTAAACCAAGGCTAGTTATGTGCTACATTTATGTGTAGTCTGTTTAAAAGGCCAAAGGTCATCAAGTTTAGTCTTAAACTACTTTAAGAGGACTTAAAATGGATCAGGAATACATCATCCGTGTTTCAGAGCATAAATAAGTTCTCAGTCCAGATATTCCCCTCAGTCCTGAGTATATTTTACTTACACACAAGCCACCAAATAAAACATTTGTTAGCCTAAGTGTAATATATGAGCCCATTCTGTGGCCATAAAGTGTAACCATGTAGATAAACATTAAATTTGCTTTAATTTTATACAGAGACGTTCTCCTTCATCTGTGACTTGGCCACATTTAGCATACGGCCAGCTGGCATGGAGAATATGATTCAGCTCATAGTTCATGATTCACACAGTAGGGTGTGTTTCAACATGGAACCAAAGGTCACTAAAGGTGGACACCTGGTGAACGCCTTAAAACAACAAATGTTAACTTAGGTGGGATTCTCTCCCCTGATGGTGTTCAGATCAATAAAATTAGCAATTTATTTAGAAATCTGGCCTATTATGGGCATATTAGATGAATGAGCTTGGAAGGAAAGCTGGCTGGGCATGTATTCACAAAAAAGTGTTTTCTAGGGTTTTTTCAATTTCTTATGTTCTTGGTCTGAATGTTTTATTAACATTCATATAGGGACCGTTTTATAGGGCTTTAAAAAACAGTCAAAAACTCAAAAACACAGTCAAAAATGTTTCAACAGTCATAACATATGTCCACAATGCTCAGTAGTTTGCAAGTATATTTATAACTTTAAATATACAACTGTTTAAACCTAGACAGATATGTATGTCCACTTTCTCAGTCCACACTCGTTCACGTCAGTTATCAGGGTGTATATCGCTCACCTGAAGAACAAACAAATCTGTTTGGCTAGTGACAGTTGGTCACTACACCTACAATCTAAAATCCATTCTCATTTCACTGTAGCCATTGTGTGGCGATAACATACAACATTCCTGTACAGAAATGCACTGGTAAAAAGCAATGGACACGGGTCACTGAAAGAAACACTTCTAACAGTATTTACTGGCTTTTCATTGGTAAATAAAAGTATTCAATCACACACTCATGTTTTAAGATTATTGGTTATTTTTTGTTGTGTAATCAATGTCCATCCAAGGTTCTTTATTACAGACAAAGTTTAATTCATCCATTCATTCATTGTCTGTAACCCTTATCCAGTTCAGGGTCGCGGTGGGTCCGGAATCTACCCAGAATCACTGGGTGCAAGGCAGGAACACACCCTGGAGTGGGTGCCAGTCCTTCACAGTGCAACACACACTCACACATTCACTCACACCTACGGACACTTTTGAGTCTTCAATCTACCTACTAACATGTGTTTTTGGACTGTGGGAGGAAACCGGAGCACCCGGAGGAAACCCATGTGGACACGGGGAGAAGACACCATACACCTCACAGACAGTCACCTGGAGCGGGACTCGAACCCACAACCTCCAGGTCCCTGGAACAGAGACACTACCTGCTGCATCGCAGTGATGCCCATGAAGGAATGAGTGAAAATATTAATAAATAAGCAGCAAAAACAAGCGATGCCTCAGGGATGGTCTTCCACAAAGCAGGATTTCTCAGTTTAGCGTGAAACATAAGCCCAGATTCAGGATTGTCTAATAGGAACAGAGCTGAGGGACATTCCTACTGGGCAATCCATCCTCAACTTTGGCCTTAGGTTATCTGGCTAAACTGAGAAACCCCTCTTTATGGAGCAGCCCCCCGGACCCGTGGCACTCAGGCAGGGGATAAATGTGTCTTTGTTGGTCAGCTTCATTTAAAAGTAAGATATGAGGAAGAAATGCCTGGAACTTCACTGTGTGCCTGCGTCTGCAGAGATGCGCAGACTGGTTTTCCTGGAGCAGATGAAGATGAAGGCCCTCATTGAGGCCCAGGCCTCTGCGCCATCCCCTTGGATGTTTCTGGCAGCAACAGAGCAGAGCTTGTCTTTCTGCTGAAGCCAGCCTTTGTGACACTTCCTGCTTTTTCTCCAACTGATTTCTGCTCAGGACCTTTTCCCTCTCGCTGCTCGGCAGGAAAACACTTCTGTTCGGACGCTGGTGCGCGAGGGAGGGACTTCCTGCCGGAGAAGAGTGGATCGCACACCACACATGCCTCCAGAGCTCCCTCTCAGTTCTGAGAGATTAGAATCAGTGTCTCTGTTCATTATAACCACTCTTATTTCATATTTAATTACCGTGAAAACATCAGATACAACTACTCATTTAAGTTTAATTAAATACACGTTACTAATTTAATTTCAGAAGGAGATTAAGTGTACGATTATCCACAGGGAAATGAGAAGTTCAGAGAAAATTCATTCTAGAGAATGTTTAAAAGTCTGTCTGTGAGGAGTGTGGTGTGTTCTTTCTGTGTCTGTGTGGGTTTCCTCCGGGTGTTGCGTTCTCCTCCCCAATTTCAAACACACACGTTGGTAGGTGGAGTGACTGTGTGAAACTGTTCACAGGTGTGAGTGTGTGAGTGACTGGATGAGTGAGTGACAGGGTGAGTGTGTGAAACTGTTTACAGGTGTGAATGAGTGGGTGAGTGTTTTTTTGCACAATCCAGAGTGTTTTCTTGCCTTGCACATAAAGATTCTGAGTGGGCTCTGGGACAACCGCAACCCTGATCAGGATGAAGTGGTTACAGTAGATGTAACCTCTCTCTCTCTCTGGAGAATTATCTGCAGCAATGCAGTGTATTCACAAGATCAATGGCTCTATCTAGTGGACAGTATTTCCATTGCATTGTGTCAGAAACGCTTATAAACCGAATGCCAATAATCCGCTGTGTGAAACATAAATTTATATTACATAAATATATATATATATTTATACAATATATAAATATATATTATATAAAGTTAGATTACAATCCATATACATTAACAATCAATAAAATAATAAATAAAAATAAAATATGATGGATATTGTAAAAACGATATAACAATAATAAAGTTGATATCGTCCATTACTTGTATGATAAAATTTTGTGGGTTTTTTCCTTTGTTGATATTATTTTAGAAATAACATTTCTGAAATAAAAAAAATAAAATCTTTACGCTGAGACGCATCTACGCATTTTCCGCATTCACTAAATGCTTTTAAATGAGATACGTGTGCGTATCTAGTTTCAAAGGAGTGCTGTGCAATAAATGCTAATAATATTATTATATTAATCATTTGTGCCTCAAATTTTTCTTGTACAGTAATACACAGCAAATAATAACATCAGCAGTGTTATATTATTATATTTATTAATATTAAATAAAATTAAATAATAATAAAGAGTAAGATGATAATAAAATAATAATAATAATAATTATTATTATTATTTTATTTTTAATAATGCTGTGACAGAGACATCACCATATTTGATTATATTCTCAGCTTCAATTTTGATTAAAATTATAAAGGAAAATGTAACACATTCATTAAATCATTCACTGCGTATGAATATATAAATTCACAAATGTATATATGTTAAAATAAAATGTATATAAAATATTAATATTTATGTAGTAAAACTTTAGATAAAATAACTTAAAATATAAAATGTATTAATGTATAAAATGTATTAATATGATGTAACTAAATGTATAATATCTAATATATTATATAATATAAAATAACATCTGACACGATTTATAATAATTATAGAGGAAAAATGTAACTTCTTTTTTTTATTATTTATTTATTACTGAATGATTGATTGTACGTTTTAAAACGTTCGCTTTCAAATTATAAATTAAAAGCCCTACGCTAGGCATGCTCCGTATTCTCCAAGCTGGTTTACGTGTGTGCGTAGCTTGGCCATCTTGTACTACACCGCAGTGGAGCGGGTCTCAGCGCCGAGTCTCTCCGCTACGACTCTCCAGCGCTGACGGAGAACCAGCAGGAGGAAAAGGAGAGGAAAACAACCCGCAACAGTTTTTAAAAACGCCGTATTTAATCCTCTGTTCCGCAGCGGTTTCCTGGCGCTTGTTGGCAAGGCCGCGGGCCGCCGTCCCGCCTGACACCGGAGAGAGGCGCCTCAGCCCGGGGAGAGATCGGCGGAGACTCCGGCGTTGCTTTGGAGCTAAAGGAGCGGAGTTTTAGGCCTCTCCCTACGGGATTCTTTGCTTGGGACGTCTTTTGACCTCTTTAGGCTGTTGTGGGCGAGTGTTTTGTCACTTCTGATGTATTTGGACAAATTTAATTTTGTAAAAAAAGTAGTGGAAAATGCAACAGGAGAGAAGAGGAAGAAGCGCTAATGACGCACGGGCCAGCGGCCTTCTTGAACCCTGATTCCGAGGAGAAAGAGAGGGTCTCTGTGTTAGGAGCGGGGTCTGTTTTTGTGAGTTTGCATCAAACAGGTTTAACTGTGCTTAGGGGGGATAGACGTCATCTAAAAATGCAGCAGGAGAGAAGGGGAAGAGGCGATGCGGACGCGCAGGCCAGCGGCCTCTAGCTTCCCAGCGTGAGAGTGAGACTCCCCCTGGTGTGGGTTCTTTTCTGAGACGCTATTATTGCTCTAGTCCTTTATTTGTTTTTAGGAGTCCTTGTTGGTGTCTTCAGCCCCTTTTCAGGCATGTCTAAAATGCCAGCCAAGAAAAAGAGCTGTTTCCAGATCACCAGTGTGACCCAGGCTCAGGTGGCCGGCAGCGGTCAGCCAGATGATACTGAAAGCCTGGATGATCCAGATGAGTCCCGCACCGAAGACATCTCTTCCTCTGAGATCTTCGACAATGTGTCCCGGGCCGAGCTGGAGCCTGGCGGCGAGAGGAGCTCGTCTGAAGAAGCTCTGAACAATGTTGGTGAGTCAGAGCCTCAGAACAAGCCACATTCCAATGGTGGCCAGCAAGGGTTTGTGGCACGGGATGCGCATGGATCGGGGCAACAGGGGACACAGGGGCCTTCCCAGGCATCTCAAACATCCCAGTTGCCCCAGTCGTCCTCGTCTGGGGTCGGCAGTGTGTCCTGCAGCTCACGTTTTAGGCTCATCAAACTGGATCATGGTACCGGAGAGCCCTTCAGGAGAGGCAGGTGGACCTGCACTGAGTATTATGAGAAAGACCCCGATGGGGGCAGGACTGTGGACAGCATCAGGCACACGAGTGTGAGCCTGAGCGAGCAGGGGACTGATAAAGACCGGGATAGAGATCGTGACCGAGATAGAGACAGTGGACTAGGTGCCACGGGAGGATCCGTAGTTGCTGAATCGAGCGGCCTTGACCCAGTGGTGTTTCACCATTTTGATCTGCATGGTTATGGTAACCTGCCGCAGCAGCAGGTTCCTCCCGGCTCGGGTACACCGGACCTGGGGGGCAAGAACGTCATCATTCCTCACGGCCTTCTCCCACCAGGCAATAACGGGCTGCACCAGGGGGTCATCCAGAAATCTCCTGGAGTTGCCCCAGCTCAAGCCCAATCTTTGATTTATCCGGCTCCACAGCAGACGCCTCAACAGTTACCTCTAGGACATCACCTGGTGGAATACGGACATTTGTCTCTGAATGTCTCCCAGACTCATCCGGGTGCCAGCTTGCCTGTGGTTCATCCAGTTAGTCAAGGGCCGTCTCCTGTCCCGACTCCAGCGGTGATGGCTGTTCCAGGGGAAATGGCAGGCCTCCCTGCTGGGGTTGCTGTGACTTTACCAGGGAGCCAGCCTGGAGCGACGATCCCGAACCTGATGGCCCAAATCGGGACCGGAATGATTCCTCCTGGATCCTCAGTTCAGCTGGGACAGTTTTCTCCGGCGAGCTTGGGGAATGCCCAGACCTTGCCAGCATCCACCGGAGCGCCTGCTTCGATGCCAGCCACTGGAGGTGTTCCCGTGCCCAGTGCCAGCTTATCCCAAGCCCCAGTCGCCAGGAACGGTGTTGCTGGACCTATGGTGGCCATGAGTGGCTTTGTCCAGCCGGAGGAGGGCCGAAGGAAATCGGACGCTCAGGCCCAGGCCCCTCTGACATCAACGAAAGACCTCGGGAAGCCCCTGATCTCAGAGGATCTGCCTTTAGCAAGCTCTGGAGTCAACACCCTGTTTGGAATAGCCATCCCTATTGACGGGGATGATGACAGGTGAGGATTCGCTCTCATTCGAACTGACATTTTTTTTACAGAGGGATTTATTCTGTTAATTGCTGGGTCACATTTTATTTTTTACTTTTGACAGCAGGAGGTTTCTGGGCTCTCACCTCAGTGCTTTGACTGTAGCTCCATCCTGTGTGTGTTATTAACAGAACAGTAAGAGTAGCTAATAATATAAGAGCGTTTTTGTAGTTCGGTCAAAACGTTCTCCAGGAAAATGTTGTTGATTGATTCGAATAGTGACCACAGTAAAATACAATCTCAAAAACCACAAGGCAAGTTTCACTTCAAAAACAGCAGCTCAAAAAACATCCTCCGGTTGTGAGAGAGAGTGATGTGGTCAACACTCACACCGTCACACTACACACACTCACACCATCACACTATCAATGGCAACACACATAACAACAATCACACACTTGCACCGCCACACTCACACGGTCACACCACGAATGGCCACACTCACACGGTCACACCACGAATGGCCACACTCACGCCGTCACACTACACACTATCACACCGTCACACTACGAATGGCAACAGTCACACTAAGCACAGCAACACTCACACTGTCACACTACGCATGGCAACACACACAGCAACACTCACACAGTCACACTACACATGTCACACTAAACACAGCATCACAATGTAACTCAGCCGTCATGTGCTGGTTGTAGGAATGTAAGTTCTAACTGGGATTTAATATTTTTTTCATTTTTTCATTTTTTTAAGTCATATGTTCATTCCCTTCCTAAGCAAACCAGTCAGTCATGCAACTCTGTGTGTGTGTGAGAGAGTGAGTGGGGTGAGTGAGATATGAACATTGTGGGCAACAGGAAGGAAGCCTACTGATGGGCTTCTCTCAGTTAATCTGAGGAGAAGTAAAAGCAGAGGACGACCGTGTGCAGACCTCAGCTGCTGAGTGAATTAGTTTCGAAATGATCAAGAAAGATTTACTTTGACTTCATGGTTTGTTTTGAGGGGGGTGTTGTATGAAGTGGGGGTGGTGGGGGGTGTTAAATCTAAATCTAGGTCTGAAGTTCCTTTTACTGTGAAGAGTTTCCGTTTTCCTGTAAATCTTCGCCTTGGCTTTGACCTCTGCTCTTCTTTCTGCCTCGGGCTCTCGAGGTGAGGAAGTTTTGAGACTTTAAGTCGTTCAAGAGGCAGGAGAGCCACAGGCTTTTTCCTTTTCCAAGTTGTTTATCTCTGAGCTCGCACAGGAAAGTGTTGTTGCAGCAGAGCAGCTGAAAGGCCCATGTGTTGTGGACCCTGGAGGCTTTTCTGCGGCAGCGTGCCTTGCTCTTGATGTCAGAACTGATAACGGCGATAAGGACGAGGAGGAACATGTCGCAGAGAAGTGTGTCCAGAAATATCACCAGGGCTTTTTTATTAGTTTGATAGGGTTTGATGCAGAAGCTGAAGAGTTCAGCAGCCGTTTCTGGCACGCTTGGGTTTCACTTGAGAAGTGTCGCTGCTTTGCTTCCTCTCGAGAAACGCTCGACTTTCGGTTCCTGCATGTTTTTTTTTTTCATTTTTTTTGTTGTTGTTCTTGAGTGTAATTCTTCAGCTCTTGTTGGCAGGGTTTGAAAGGAAACAGTACAAGTGCCTCTGTGGCTTTGTGCCCCATGTTCTCTTGTTCTCTCTCTCTCTCTCTCTCTCTCTCTCTCTCTCTCTCTCCTGCTTTGCCTGTACGTGCAGAGGCGTCCTACATGACAGGGATTTGCGTTTTTCGCTCGAAGCCCTTTCTCTGGTTGCTAACGGGCAACTCCTCTTTTTCCCACTGATATGGAGCCAGGGGGGCGGCTTTGATAGACAGTGCTCAGCCTATCACAAGCAGGAGAGGGGACCATCCCCTAAAGCCCCCCATCATAGATAAGGCCACATGCTGCAGTGTAAATGTTTGTTTGTTTGTTTGTTTGTAAAACCATCCCCACTTATAGGAACAGGACAACAAATCAACCCTGCTAAAAACACATTGTGTAAAGTTTAGAAACCTGTCATTTCCATGCTTTAACGGGCACCCACTTGCTGAACCTAGGTTTGACCATTGCTGTGAATATCTGATGGCACTCAAGCCTTAGTGGGATTAGGTTTAAATGCAGAGTGATGTTGGATGAGAAACACCACTCCAACTCGTTCCAAAGGTAGAGGATAGTGCCAGAAATGCTGGGGGGGGTTATACCCCTCTAGTCAACACTTTGCATTGGTGACCTTAGTTTCATAAAGTGCAGCAGGAACTGGTTCAGTCAGGGCTAAGCAAGTTGATCCATCTCATGTGAGTTGGGTTTTATAATCTACCAATAATTAAGAACCACTTTCATGAATATTTCCAGCTGCTTTTTGGGGGAGAATATGATCGGTTCAGGGCTACGGTAATGTGGGTTTTAGCTCAGTTTTAGCCCAGATCTCAGATCGCTGTGTGAATGGGATTGTGGGTTTTTGTTTGTAATCTGGTTCATTCAAAGGCTCAAGGAGAAAATTGTTGAAGGGTGCATGTGCTTTTAAAGTCATTGCAACACACGCACACAACCAGTGTTACCTGAACCCCAGGGAATTTCTAGAGAAACTCTGGAGCGTCGGGTCTGGAGATGTCCTGGAGCAGTCGTTCACACATGCAGCACACAGTGGAAGATTTTCTATGTGAGACGTTATCGTGGTCGGAAATGAAACATGCTTTAGGCGTGGGGGCAGCGCTTGTACGACGCATGCAGAAGAAACTCCTGAACATTACCTGGACTTTATCCTCCTTGCACCCTGGTAAAGATGGGAGCTGGAAGTGTCCAGGATGAAAGTTGCGGGTTGCGTTCACACACACACACGCAGCTCCTCCAGGAAAACTCCAGAACATTTCTGGATTACCATGCATGTGTGAAAGGGGCAGTAGACACTTCACCTGTGGAAGTTGAGGGAGGAGACGGCACACTTTCTTCACTCCCCTGCTCTCGTTTTTTCCTGATAGTGAAGGGAATAAACCAGGCAACACTCAGTTCCTAAGCCTGCTTCTCTAATATTATGTTATATTATAGTTAGTGATCGACCGATATGGGTTTTTTGATGGCCGATGGTGATTTTAGAGAGCAGTAGTGGCCGATTATGTAAAGCCAATATTCCCATTCCTCAGGCAGTGAATAAACTAGAGGCATTTTCATGATTTATTTTTACAGAAAACCTTCAAATTTGTAAAAGAAACCATTTAGAGGTCCTGAAATATGTATGAAGTGGTCAAAAGCTTATGAAAACCACAAAAATATGTAGGCACTTGTCTTATTTTTGAAAAAAACGTTACTGTAAACTGAAGAGCTCATGAGTCCCATTACTTTTTTCCTTTTTAAAATTGTCTCTCCAGGGGTCTACTTTCATCAGGTAAAATTTGGGGTTGATACCTCCTACTGATTTGAAGTTATTCAAGCTAGAGCAGACAGTGGAAAAATGGCCTCTCCAAGTGTCTCTTTAGACCCCAAGCTCTCCATAAGGAAAATGATTACTTTTACTGCAAAAATACAGCGTATATATCTTGTCTAGACCTAATGTCAATATCTTAGAGTTTTTCTTTACTTTCTATAAGAAACTCATCTCCTGTCCATTTACCCCTCGCCAAACAGTAAAAACCCTTAGGTATGGTGTGTTTTATTCTGATGTACTGATTTTATTTCTGATGTTTACACTTGTTTCTCACGAGGACAGTGTTCCTTTAAATGACTGACGTGTTAAAAGCACTCTGATTGGCTGTAGAGCAAGGCAACCTCCCCCACATCCCCTGCTGCATTTAAATGCCCTCAGTAGGGAAAATGTAACTAGTAAAAGACATCTAAGCTTTAAAAACATGTTTATTGACTTGATTATTGTTTGTGGAGCTTGTTGCTGTCAAACAGAACCGTTTAGTCTCTCTCGCGGTGTCTGGGTCTGTTAGGCACTGAAATCATATGCACTCTGCTGCGTGTTTGTCCCGCCTCCTTGGTTGCACATCGTCATAACTCTGCCCCTGATTGGTCTACAGATTTGATTGACATGTCATTGTAAATGGATCCATGGGGATCATAATTTAATTATTTTTTTGAAAATGTGTACTACTTTTTTTTCTAGACTTTTTTTTTTTCCGGCCAGTACTCTTGACACAAACATGAGGATTACTCACGAACGGTTTGATGGAGAAGTTTGACTCAGATTTAGTCTCGTATTGAAGGGGACTATCTAAGGTAAGCGCTGCTGTGCTAACTTTATGTGTGAGCCGCTTGTGGGCTCTTCAGGCTTCGAGAAGCAGTCGTTTTGTCATCGATGAGGAAGTTTGGAATATCTTATTTTTTTTACTTTAATTCCTTAGTCCTACATTTTAGTGTATATCTTCGTGATCCCGAGAGTCTGTCCGTTCGATTTGGTATATGATATGTACACATTACTCAAATATGGGGCCGTGAGAAATCTGAAAATCTGTACTGTCACTAATTGTTTTTCATAACAATTTCCAGTAACAGCAAAAATGATTAAATCAATGAAAATCAGTGACTTTAAGCTTTAATTTGGTACATTGACTGTCGACTTTGGACCTGTAGTACTGGACATATACTGACGGATATAACAATGAGAGATTTTTTTAGGTGCCAGTGACCAATGAGCGAAATAAGAGGCTAAATAATGCTGGGTTTCTAGGTTACAACTATCAACTCAGTCGTTTATGATGCTGATTATTGACTGTATGTTACAATGAGCAGCCAGTAACAAATAGTGAGGGCTAAAGAAGAGAAAATAATTCATACCATTTTCTGTAGGTCTGAACCAGAAATGTTTACTTCATCGCTGTTGTTCGCATTCCCGCATTTTGACATTTGAATCTTTTAGGATTATTTTGGTGTTTTTCCATTCAGTTTTTTTTTTTAAATGAGCATTTCTATATTTAGCAAAAACTTGATAATATATCTGTCACAGTAATTACATCAAAGAATGCAATGTATGGACTAGGGGTGGGCGATATGGCCCTAAATTCATATCACAGGTTGTGGACCCACCGCCACACTGAACTGGATAAGCAGTTACAGATAATGAATGAATGAATGAATATTTCAGGGTATTTTTGCGATAACAATATTCTTGGCGATATGATATTTATTAATTTCAAGAACAAACTATGGTAAAAAAATAAATACTTAAATTGTATGCTAATATATATGTAAGGGTTTTGAACATTAAGTAGAAGCATATGATAAAAAATGTAAAATTTGGTTGTTTTATAAACAGTCAAGATTCTGATTTTGTATAAAACAATGTACCAAACTAAAAACAGAAAATGTAAACAAATATGGGAAAAGCACCCTTAAGTTACAGTAGTTTACAGTAAATAAACAAAAGCAAAACAGATGCTAGGCTAGAGTATGTCTTAATGGGTTAGAGCTAACACTAAACACAGTTCTCCTCGTGAATTTCTTTCTTTCCTCATTCTCAACCTGACTCTTCTGCTTGAGGCGGTGAAACAAATTAGTTGTTTCCCTTCTATTATCATGATGTTTATATATATATATATATATATATATATATATATATATATATATATAACAGTATTATGGTGAATGAAATTATTTGATATGGCACAGTGCTGTTATAGACATTTTCTCAGTAATTTTTACTTGTATATGTATTTACATACATAATTTTCTTTTTTTTCTTTACATATATAAGCATTTAACCTGTCTGTGGCGGTGGACACACACACACACTAGTGCACTAGGGGCTGTGAACACACTCGCAGAGCGTGGAGCAGTTGTGGGGTTGGTGCCTTGCTCAAGGGCTGTTCAGCCATGGATTGAGGAGGAGGACAGTGCTGTTCCTTCACTCCCACCGTCCCCATTTTTCCTGCCACTCATGGGAATCGAACCAACGATCTTTCAAGCACTCTTCTCTAACCATTAGGCCACAGCTTCCCACATAATATTTCATAATGAATGTCACCACCATTGTATCCAGTCAGCCAGTGCTCAGGATTTCTCTTGTCTCTCTGTTCTGGGGCTGTTATGTTGCTTTGTTTGACAACTGTGGTTTTGTTTTATTTAAAGGACTGTAATTGCATTATTGTGTTATTATCATTAAATCAAAAGTACATAAAATGGCAATAATATTGTTTATTGCAATTATTTCTGGGACAATATATCAACCACAAACTAACATGCCTACTGAATAATAATGTAACGCATGATGCCCACTTTTTCAGTCTGCAGGAGGTGTGCAGCAGTGTGGGATGCTGGCAGTCGTGCCGTGCCTTTAAGGCTTTAGCCGTCGTGGCTTCGTAGCTTCGGGGCATGGCTAAAGAAGCAAACGTCAGACTCTGATCAACTGTGTTTTTAAGGAAATTGTGAAAGCATTTGGTTTGTTGCCAGACTCTCACTTGAAAGAGATGCCATCCATTGCTTTGCCTTCAAAGGCGTCCTCTCTGTGTGAAGCACTGCAGCTCTCTTTCTCTCTCTCTGACAGGCAGTTGTTCCTGAGATAAAAGTGTTGAGTGAGCTGAATTCCTCGGGACGACATTCCGGTTCAGTAATAACTCAGATATTTCACCTCTAGGACACACATCCTCTGAGCTAAAGCACGACAGAAACGCGTGCAATTACCCCAGCGCTTGTGTCATGTTGTAACCCATCAGACTGCGTGTTTAACTCGTCGCTGTATAGGCTCCTAGTCACGGCTTTTAAGTAATGTACTTGTTTCTAAGCTTCTAAAACCTGTCTAAAGAACTGGTTTGTGGAGTGAAACTCCAAGTCTTTTTTCTTTCTGGAACGCACAGATTACATAAAACTGAATACAAAGGGGGTCAGCGTTGATTATCACAAGTTTATCTGTCTTAACTATGGGCCACACTTTCTTTCATCTACTTTTCAGATGAAGTGGCTCTTGGAGATGCAGGCTGGAGCCCATCTGTTGCTCTCATCAGGCCCAACTGCCTCAGCATGATTAAAATTACCACCTCCTTTCTACACTCTCAGCTACACTGCCCACTCCGGTCACCCCTTAGTCCAGCTGTTGCTATGTTACCCCATTTCCCCCTGTTCCTCGGCAGTCAGGATCCCCACAGAGCAGGTGTGATGTGGTGGTGGATCATTCTCAGCGCTGCAGTGAAATTGACGTGGTGGTGGTGTGTTAGTGTGTGTTGTGCTGGCGCGAGTGGATCAGACACAGCAGTGCTGCTGGAGTTTTTAAAGCCCTCAGTGTCACTGCTGGACTGAGAATAGTCCACCGACCAACAATATCCAGCCGACAGCGTCCTGTGTCACTGATGGAGTAGAGGACGACCAACACACACTGTGCAGCGACAGATGAGCTACTGTCTCTGACTTTACATCGACAAAGTGGACCAATGAGGTAGGAGTGTCTCACAGAGTGGACAGTGAGTGGACACAGGGTTTAAAAACTCCAGCAGCACTGCTGTGTCTGATCCACTCGCACCAGCACAACACACACTAACACACCACCACTTTCGTGTCACTGCAGCGCTGAGAATGACCCACCACCACATCACACCTGCTCTGTGGGGGTCCTGAGTGCTGAAGAACAGGGGGAAATGGGTTTTAAAAAGAATGCAGAGCAACAGCTGGACTAAGGGGTGACCAGAGTGGACAGTGGAGCTGAAAGTGTAGAAAGGAAGAGGTAATTTTAATCATGCTGAGGCAGTTGAGCCTGATTTGAGGGGGATTTAAGGGGGGCTTCTTTAAGGGTGAGGCACAGTTAAAGATTCCACACATTCCTCCACACTTTCCTCCGCTCCTTGACCTGGGGGGAAGGTGAGGTCTCTGGAGCTTTGACCTATATTCAGTTGGAGACAGGTTTCCACACCTGCCCACCTTTACCCAGTGGAACTGTGTTCACTGGAGTGACGAGGTTCCTCTGGTGCGTGGAAAAGTGGAACCGTGTTCTCTGGAGTGATGGAGATCCATTGGTATGTGGAACTGGAGTGTTCTCTGGAGGCTGAAATTTGATATTAAAGCAAAAATAGGGTATATTATTACCTTAAAATCACAGCTTCAAAATCACTATGATGCGCCACTGAATTATAACAGGGAGAATAGAGCCTCTGTCATTGTTACTTAGGGCTCTGCAATGCAGAAACTGCACTATGTAACTTTTGCAGGAGGGTAGGAAACCAGTCCCTACCTGTCCTTCCCTCTTGATTTCAGTACAGTGCTGTAAAAGTGAATTACACTCTGCAGCAGGAACGACAAATACCAAATCTTACTGAGAGTTGCTTTAACTTAACCAGCTCACTGTGCAGTACTGATTGTGGAGTGCCCTCTAGGAGTGTACAAACTTTTGCATACAGCTGTGTTCCTCTGAATGCTCCACAGTTCCTCAGGGGTGTGTGTGTTTACACAAGGAGAACATGAGACCCAAGTAAATGGTGTACTCCTCAGTGAAAGAAGGCCTTCTCCCGTGGCTGTTTGTCCTTGGCTTCTCGTCTATTTGCGCTGTCTTTTTTTAACCCGGGTCTAAGAGGAGTGCGCACAGCAGTATGTGGTGGTTTGAGAACACCTCTGTCTCTAAGAGAAAAGTATACTCTGAGATTTTAACCCTTAAGGCTGGCTTATACTTCTGCATTGGTGTCTGCATCACTCTGCATTTACACTCCCACACCACTAGGAGCTGCATCTCTACAACACCTGCCTCTACCCTCTGTAGTACACAATGCAGCGTTGTAGTAAAGTTATTTTTATAAACCTCTAAAGTAGTGCTGTCACGATACCAAAATTATGACTTTCAATCTGATACCTGCCTAAATATCTCTATACCGATACTGAAATGATACTATCGCATACACCGAAAACATCAGGAGCAGTAATGTACTTTCTCTACAAACTGAGGGCAGTCGGTAAAATGGCTGGTATCTGCTTGTTAAGTGTGATGCCACAAGACGTGTTTACTGTTTGAATAAATCAGATTGCCTCAATCATGTGATCTCTGGTCAGGAAAAGGAATAAACTCACCATAAAAGGCAGCAAACATGTCTTGGAAGCACTTTTTGTACATTTGCAGCTCATTCTGATTGTTGTGAGCTGCCGTGCCGACTGTGGTGCTCCCTCTCTGGGAGCTGAGACGCCACGGAGAGAGAGCTGTGCCTCCCTCTCATGGTCAGTCCCGTTGTTTTAACAAGTCATGCTACAGGCGATTCTCTTCTATAAAAAGTAGCTAATGTTTGTACAGAAAGTCGCTGGTGCTAGTCGGGTTCTTATTTTTTAAATAACTCTCTAGTAGGTCTGAAAAGTCACTAGGACTAGCGGCAAAATCATTAAAGGAGGCAGAGGAGGCAAAGTGCTGTGGGCGCACACTTTGGGATGGAGCGAAGTTTACATGAGGTGCCAGGAAAGAAACAAATACAAAGCAACACATTTTTCCCGTGAGGTCCTGTGTCTTGGCGAGTAATTTATTTTTCCTGGAGACATCTGTATTTTTTCCTGTATTCAACATTTTTATTCGTCCCTGACGTCCACCCCTTGTCTAAGGAAATGTGTGTGGGAGAGGAGCTCATACACTCGCCGTACATTCTCTGTTAGTCACTGTAGTCCATCTTTTGCTCTGCATGTGTTTTCCCACTTTTCTTAACTGATTTGGATGCTGGATCTGCAGGAACACTGTTTGTAACAGAAGTGTGTGCGAGTGCTACTTCCCTTATCTGACACAAAGGGAGTTGCAGATCTTGTGCTGTTTTCGCATTTGTCCATGGCAAAGGTTTGCCAACTGCAGCACAGCAGCATGAGAAGGATCCAGCTCAGTACAAAAGTGTTCCTCTTCTGTAGTGTCAGCCTCTACTCTACTGTTCTGGGAAGAGTCAAGAACATAGCTGTGAGCATCTGATGGCAGCACAGACCCCAGTGAGATCAGATGCCAGAGCTCTGCTGCTCCAGCTTGTCCCACAGGTATTGGATGGAGTCTCCAGTGCTGGGGAATTTACACCACTCTGGTGGGGCATTTGGCCTGGAATATGGTGACCTTGATCTGTATCAATGCTTTAAAGGCAGAGTAGATGATTCTCACAGTGAAACAAGCTCCCTGTGTTTCTCATTCAGAAGCCCCACATCCTTTAAGGTGAAGCAATGTGTGTGTGTGTGTGAGTAAGAAGTAACTGTTTCTTTTAATGTGCAGTGGGGTGTGTGAGTAAGAAGCGACTGTATCTTGTTGGTGTCTGTAAGTGTTTATTCACTGTTTGAATTCCTACAGAAACTCATGTAACTCGAGCTGTTTAGTTTTGTAACACTTTCGTTCCGTGTTTGCTTTCATGCAGTTAGCGCTCTCCTGAATTTAGAGTCAGTTCCTCCTTAAGTAATGTAACTGTATCAGTAAAATAAGTCAGTTTTACCCCCCTATGGAGCAGGAAATAGAGAAACAGCCTCATTTCGGTTTGTGCTTTTCAACATTCTGAGACCTGAGCCAGTTTGAGTTTGTTTGTCATTTATGGGGCCTGCTGAATTCTCTCAGTATTATGAGGGGTATCCATAAATATTTGGATGCAGTATGGTTATATAATGATGTTACAGATGTGTAATTGGAGATTCTGTGTGGATTTAGTATGTTTAAAAATAACGTGGCTTTCTAAGAAGCTGCTCGGCTGTTGAGGAGGTGTGTGTGTACGTACCAAGGCAGTATGTGTTCCAGGGATTCTAGGAAAAGCAGGAAAAGATCCAAGTCCTGATATTCCCCTCTGACACAGGGAGAAACCCTTCCTCTTCTCTATATGGTACATTCTGTACTTACAAACTCCATAAGGTTGCCTGTGTGGAAGGTAATTTTAACAGGTTTGAGACTCCAGCCACTGTAACATTCCCAAAATATTCTCTTTTTACAGCACAGAACACCCTGTTTACAGTCCTCACAGTTTTCTTAGTGCTTTTGTGAATAAACGAAGATGTAAAGAATATTTTGATAAAATGAATCAACTTTAAACAATTTCTTATCTCTAACTTTATCTCGTGCTTGGAGGTTGCAGAAATGAGGCGTATCCTGTCATACTTGAAGCGTGTGTTCAGACTTGTAGTTCGGTTCTCTCACTAAACCCACCATGTGGTCATCATCCCTCACTATATATATATATATATATATATATATATATATATAATTATAGAAAAAAAGTTCTTGGTTTTTCAGATCCAACACACAACAGCAATACCTTATATACACACACAGAGCAAGTCCAAATCATATACACACACCATACAGTAAACATAACACTCTATAAGTACATACCTGGTGTCACCTCTGCTCTGTCCAGCTGAAGATGCCCTGGTGTCCTCCCTGTTTCTGTCCTCCACCATGTCCCTAACCTCTCTCTCTCTCTCTCTCTCTCTCTCTCTCACTCTCTCTCTCTGATGGAGAGCAGGAATCCATCCACGGTTTTCTTCCGAGCGTTCCAGCACGGTTCTAGGCTGTGTGACTCGAAGCCTCTGGGTGATAGGTACAGTATGTGGACAGGGCCGTGGTGTGAAGCATTTAGCTGTAGCGTGTGCTGCATGGACCCACAGCATGGCATCGTGGCTGTAAACAGTGGAGTTTGCATAAGTGTCAACTTTTGCAGACGGTAGACCATACAGGTAGACTGTAGTTCATCTGTTGCTCTGCATATTGGTTAGCCCCCTTTCCTGCAGTTCTTCAGCGCTCACAGCACACTCCCACACTCACTCCCTCACTGTGGTGGTGGATCATCCTCTGTGCTGCAGTGACACTGACGTGTTAGTGTGTGTTGTGCTGGTGCGAGTGGATCAGACACAGCAGTGCTGCTGGAGTTTTTAAACCCTGTGTCCACTCACTGTCCACTCTGTGAGACACTACTCCCCTGTTGGTTCACCTTGTAGATGTAAAGTCAGAGACAGTAGCTCATCTGAAGTGCTGAAGAACAAGGGGAAAGGGAGGAGTAACAAAGTATGTAGAGCAACAGATGGACTTCAGTCTGTAATTGTACAGCTACAGAGTGAGCGGAGTGGACAGTGAGGGGAGAATTATCAGTGTACAGCTTTTGTTAGTTTTGGTCAGGCAGTGTATATACACACGCAACAACAAATTGTAAATCGTTTGTAAGAGCATTATAACTCAGTTATACAAAATCAATCTCTGAGCAAAAGCCCCTCCTCCCTGTCACTCGGCATGTTGCTAAACCATAACAGAAATGGGCAGTTGATGTTCTCCTCCAAGCGTGTTGAATCCCAAGATGTGGTAACCTATATTATCCAGATAACCCAAGTGTTGACACATATGAGTGTGCAGTTATTTCATTCATTATAGAGTTTATATTTCTTTACTAATGTATTTCTTTATTTATTTGTGAGGCTTGGTGAAACTGTTGTTAGCATTTAGCATGGGTGGATTTATTTAAGCATGTTTCAGGCACACTGCTTGAGTTCACTAACGTGTTTATTTAGCATAAGCTGCTATTTGCTTTTTCTTTTCTTTTTTTGTGTGTTGTACATTGGAATTGCCAAATATATATTAATATATTCACTGTCCGATTTAAAACTTTTCAAGAGAAGGAAAACTTCTCTGAGGGAAACAGTAAAAATAAACCATAGATAACGCCATTTATACCCAGTACAGCTCAGACATGTAAACACATCTTTATTGGGAGCAGGTCCCAAAGGTTCATTTGGAAAATGGACTTATTGCACACAGCAAACACTGACACTGTTTCTTTTAGTGGATTCAACCAAGCCACGTCCACCTCCGTGTGACCACAGTGAATCCATGTTTCAGCAAAAGCAGAGTGTATCATCACTAAACTAGATCCACGTCAGCTTATTTAATCCTTACTGTGATTAATTAGTCATGCTGCTCTAATATTTCACGTGAGGAAATGTGAAATCAGTTGCTAACTTTGGCGCGGGCACCCGGGGAATGGGGGGGGGGGTTAGATGCATGGTTTTGACGGACAGCCAATGAGATACTAGTTAAAGAAACTGATTTTTCAGCATTTCATTGGTCAGTGTGATATTAGCCGCTGTGAACGGACAGAGATTAATGCCCACGTTTAACACAAGGGGGGGGACCCACTAAAAATGGAGATGGTTTTTAATCGGACTGCAATGATATATTAAAAGTCCTGGGGGAACCTTTGCAAGTTGCGTTTTTAAATCCAGATTAATTTGAATCCTGTGCCTGGGTTTCCCCATGGGTTTTTTTTATTATTATTTTTTTTTTAATAACTCTTTCATTACCACCACAGGGCAGTGTCCTTCTTTCCCAGTTGATCATACAGCACCTTCTTCTTGCATCAGGTTTTGTGTGAACAGGCTAATGGTGCTTCTCCACTGCATGGTCCCTACTCTGCTCGACTCAACCCAGCTCTTCTGGTTTTCCATTAGGTAAATGTGGTGCCTAGATTGGGACCATGCAGTGGATAGTGTCATGACTCAATGTGCATTGCTGCAGGAGTGATGGTGAATGGCATGCACTTTAGTTTTGTGTTGTGTTCTGTGAAGCTCAAATCAGCGTATGTGTATATAGCAGTGACGTCTTGTGGTCATTGGTTGTGTGTGTGTGCATGGGTGGTCATCCTATATAAAGAGTTCCAGGTCAAAGTTGCAAACCATAAAACCACAGCGTGGCGCTGTTGCATTTTATCGGATACATTCAGATACTTTCACGTCTACTTCAACTGTTTTTTAAATGTTAGACACAGTTACGCCATACGCTGACACAGTTTCATTTCATATCTATCTCAAATCCTGCAGGGGGCGTTCACATCCTCATCACATTGGAACATGATTTATTAGAAACGACAAGACCGATTTGTCAAAAACCGATTTGTATCACACCGGAAGGTGCTGTGTCAAAATGGAGCTAGTGATTCCACCCAAACCTGGCTGGTAGCTGAGGGGTTCAGAGAATGTTCTTGTTGTTTTCCGCTGGTATTTTCACTCTCTTTTCACTTTACTGTGATCCTGGTCCTGATCGCTCTGTTTCTGGCCTCCTGCTTCCCTTGTTATTATTGTGAGCGAGAAGAGAAGATTATGGAGGATTGAGTGAGAAAGATAAGCTGTCCTCCTCTGTTTAGACTGGATGCTTCGCAAAGCGTGACCATGAAACCACGCGTACCCTTACTTTTCCGCAAAGGATTTCGTGTTTTTCTTTTCGGTAGGTTGTTCTCACCCCCAACTTTAGGCTTTTTAGCCTCTTTTTTTAAAATGTGGATCTAACAGAGGCATTAATGTAGGACAGTAACGACAAAGCACGCTGCCGTTTTCTTTTCCTTTTGTGTGTGTTTTTTTTTTTTTTTTTTTTTTGCAATCCCTTAATGATCTTTGGGTGAAGAAATTTGTTGCGCTACATAGGGCCCCTGTGAAGCACCCTCCACCACTACCACAGCTCTTTATAGATACACTTACATACCCACACCAGCAGTGTGCACACAGCTAGCGACAGAGGTGACAGTCACAGAGCGAGGAGAAGTGACAAGAACAAACCAACCGGTCCTAAACGACAAACTCAGGGCTGTAGGTGTCCCACATTCCACACTTCGCCAAATCACAGGGGTATGAACGGTCTGCTGAGTTTGTGAACAGTGAAGGAAAGTATGCGATGCCCCTGGAGTGGCCAGAAAGCACACAGATGGAGCACATTCCTGTTTTCTTTTCTTTCATTTATTATAACACTCTGTAAACAACCTGTTCAGCTCCATTGCACTGTAATGCTTTATTTGAGGCTCTGAGCTCTTCCTGGAGCTTCTTTGTCTCCACTCGCCCATGGATGCTCTCACTGGTCCCTGAACCAGTTTTATTTTGGCAGAAATGTGCAGAACAATTCCAAACTAGATCCATGAATGGGAACTAAACCTGAAAAGGGTTTTGTGTGGAGTTCAGTTTTCACGGCCACAGATGGGTTAAGTGCCGAGGTAGAATTTTTACATTGTACATTGGGTAAAGATGGTAGTGTGTGTGTTTTACGTTACAGCGTACTTAATGTTTTGCCAGTTTTTAATGGATGTGACAGATCCTACCAACTCAATTGAGGTGAAGCTTGAAACCTCGCAGAGTCGCCGCTGCTGGAAGTGAATGGCACGTTGGTGTTTATGCAGAAATTTTCAGGGGAGAATTAGGTGGAGTTGCTCTTTCAGAGTGAGAGAGTGTTGCTTTATGGCAGGGAGCAGGTTTAACGAGGGTCACATTTTTCTCTCCTATTCAAAGCATCTGACGTTACGCAACACACACACCCCTCCGTTTCTTATAGGCTTCTTTAAGTGTGGCTCGCTGCAGAGACCTCAGTCCTCTCGCCTGTTTGTTTTGATCCGTTCCGAATTAAAATGCGCTGTAAAGTGTGGTTCGTGGTTCCGCTCTCTCCTGGATTACAGCGATGCTCCACCGGACGCTTTGGGTCCTGTCAATCGCGTTGTGGGTAAATATTTACTGCCGATGTTAATATTGTTGTTTTCTGCCTGGTTTCAGTTGTCTAGGGTCTGCAATATGTGCTTCTGCATATTGTCATCATTTTATAGAATGATGACTGTTTTTATTTAATACAGCAGAGTCAAATGTGTTGTAAATACCGGCAGAGAAATTTTGTTGTTTTTGGCTTATTTTAAATAAAAACAGGTTTCCTCAGCAAATGTAAAGCAAAATGTAAATTTGGATGAGAAATCATGTTCTGAATCATGAGTCTGAACGCACACTGGTCTTCGGATTCTCTCCGAGATATATACTTCAATCTGGAGTTATGCCTAATGAATCAATATCTCTCTCCCTCTCTCTCTCTCAGTGCTTCTGGAGCGAGTGTTGTTGCCATCGATAATAAAATAGAGCAAGCAATGGTGAGTTTCTATGTTTGTCTCTGAGTTAAAAAAAATATTAGAACCTTTTTCTATTAGAACCAAAGCTTTAATGGAATATTAACAAAAAAGTTACTAGAACAATGTAAATGGAGTGTTAGAGAGCCACTAGGGGGCAGTGTCTTACTAGAACAATGTAAATGGGAAGTATTGGCCAGTGCCGCATCATTACTGAATAAATAAATCCAGTTAATTTGTGTTAACTTCATTAATTAGTTAAAAAAAAAAAATCCCTGGATGAAACCTGACCCTAACTCTCCTTCCGTCTCTCTGCGCAGGATCTGGTGAAAAGCCATCTGATGTACGCGGTGCGAGAGGAGGTGGAGGTGCTGAAGGAGCAGATTAAGGAGCTTTATGAGAGAAACTCTGTTCTGGAACGTGAGAACGCCGTTCTGAAGAGTCTGGCGAACACCGAGCAGCTCTCGCAGCTTTCAGCCCCAGCTGGGAACAACAACCACCCAAACAACAACCCCAGCACGAACCTCAGCTCCAACCCCAGCAGCACTCCCTCACATCCGCCGCCGCCGCACCAGCCGGACGTCATCAGTCAGACGCCAAGCGTCACCTCCGCCTGAAGCCCTGCCCACTTCCTGTCCCTCATTGTGGGGGGTAAGCAGCGTCCACAAACTTCTCAAACGGCTTCTCCGACGTCTCCCGGCGTTCCCGGACGCTACAAAAGGCCCCGTGCTCATCGTGTTTACTCTGTTCGCTGCGGTTTCTCAGATCTTTGGGTCATGGTCAGTCTGTCATTGATGTCCAGTATCTCCTGAGATCTCGGGGAATCGCTTTCTCCAGCTTCAGTTTACAGCACAAGTCTCGCTAAATCACACCCGCTCTACGTCATCGGGCGCATTATGTATTGGGTATTTTTAGACAAACATTAAAATATAAACCATCACATGGTCTTTTAGGAAAGTTTCCTCTTTTTTGTCTTAAACCTAACCCTCATGTTCCTTTAGTATGAGTGAGTGATTGACTAAATGAATGAGTGATAAATGTATCTGTGTAATTAAGAATCTGAGTGAGTGAGTGGCTGATTTCTTGACTGACTGTGTTTAAGTGACAGACCGAATGTCTGAATGAGTGTGTGACTGAATGATTGTGACTCAGTGACTGTCTAAAATTACTAATTTATTTTTTGTGTGTAAATGAGGAAACAATATCAGTAATAAAAACATTTATCATAGTAAACCTACAACCCTCATGTTTACCGAGATCTCCTGAAAACGTTTCTGTATCTGAGGAAATCATCAATAAATGAGAGAGAGAGATTTTGGATGCTTTATATCAGTGTTTATCCCCAAAAATAAACCCATTAGGTGGATTGTATTAATCTCATAATGAGGACTTTAAGATGAGATCAGAGCAGAGTAAATGATGTGGGGGGCGTAAACATGGCTTTTCACAAATAATTTTGGCTTCTGTTTACCGCATGGTGAGTGTAGCTCACTGCAGATCGTTTATTCCCTTTCTAACACCAGGGAAAACCGGGCCACTGCGGCTGGGTTATTTTTTGTGAGATGTGAGACGGAGGTCAGGCTGTTGACGTTCCCCTTTTAGTGTTTATCATTCTGTATAAAATATATTAATGAAAACGTCTCGTTCACCACCAGCTTAAAAAAACCCCACCAAAATAAAGACAAAAATCAAGCTTCAGGACGGCCGCGGGCAGAAGTAATCGGACATTAGGGGGCGGAGCCTAATTAACAGAGAAGTGTTTTGTTTTCAGTCTTTAAAAGAAAGAATCCAGCCAATGAGGAGGGTTTATTTTTTCACAATGCTGTTTTCCAGCAAGAGTCTATTTTTCAGAGCCACAGTGCGCAAAGTGACGATATGGCGGTAAATATCTAATAAATAAATAAGCGAATGAATGGATATAAATCTGTATATTTTTTATTTTGGTCTCAGAGTCTCCAGTGGATTTGCATTGAACTGTTATTTATTGGAGGAGCTGCTGTGTTCAGATCCTGAAGGGAACGAGGAGGAGAGGCCTTTGGGTTGTTCTTGTTTTGTTGTTTATCTTTTTATTTTTTAATATCCCCAATCAATCACTCAATCTGATAAAAATGAATAATTGGCGACTTCTATTAAACACTAACGGCGGAGTCGGAGCTCCGAGCGTGAAAGGGTTAAACCTGGGATTGAATGTACGTTCATTTTTGTTTCTGAAGCATGAAGAGCGCATGTAAGTTTGGTTTAGTTTGCTGTCGGAGGGCAGGCGGCGGGACGCAGTGTTCCTGCGTTTACGCGTGTTTCTTTTCTGTTTTTTTCAGGTTGGGAGGGGATTACAAAGCTGTGAAAATCTTTTCAACCCACTTTGTAACCAAAGACGCAAAGCAGTGTAATTATTATTATTATTTTTTGTTTTTGTTTCCTGCACAGTGTTTTTGGGGTATTTTTTTTGTTTGTTTGTTTGTTTATTTTGTTAGTTTCTCCACTTGTTTTGTTTCTTTGGCATTTTTCTGCTGCTTTTCGGCATGTTCTGCATGATCTCTCTCTCTCTTTTTTTAATTTTATTTTATTATTATTATTTTTTTTGTCGAACCACTTTCTTACCTCATTTGTATTCGGCACTCTTATTGTAAGATAGCAGGCTGTGAACAATGTAAAGATAAAATGAAAGAAAGGATAAAAAGCAGAGGAGGAGAGAAAGAAAACCTAGTGTTTCTGCACTAGCCGCAGAAAAAATATAAATGAAGTGAGCCATGTTTTATTCATTTAAATGGTGTTGGAATTTCATATGCCAATAGTTTTGTTACATTGCAAAAAAAATTTAATGTATTTAAATAAATGCAATATTCAAATTCCAACAGGATTCCTTTATTTATTCATTCATTCAAAACTTTATCTGCACTTCCCCCTCTTCAGGGCTCAGGATCCCCACAGGGCTCCCCACAGAGCAGGTGTGATATGGTGGTGGTGGATCATTCTCAGCGCTGCAGTGACACTGACGCAGTGCTGGTGTGAGTGGATCAGACACAGCAGTGACTGCTAAAATTTGTAAAGCCCTCAGAATCTGGACTGAGAATAGTCCACCGACCAACAACATCCAGCCGACAGTGTCCTGTGTCACTGATGAAGGACTAGAGGATGACCGACACACACTGTGCAGCGACAGAGACTGTGCTACTGTCTCTGACTTTACATCTACAAGGTAGACCAACGACAGAGGGGTGTCTCATAGTGTGGACAGTGAGTGGACACAGGGTTTAAAAATTCCAGCAGCACTGCTGTGTCTGATCCACTCGTACCACTGCAGTACACAGATTCTCCATCATTATCACTCTGTACAGACTTTTGGAGGCGCTGGTGGAAAGAGAAAAAAATGCAGGATGTGTGTCAGAAATTGGTGTCTGGTTCCATTCACGAACACTGGAGATAAATGTGTCTCTATAACCAACCACTGCCCAGCATTGTGTTTCAGGCTCACATGGGGATTATACTCTTTAAATGTCCTTTTCTCATTTCCAGTAAAATGTACAAAACTGATTTTGAAAACAAAAACAAAAAGTCAGCTGTAAAGTCCCTAATAAACTTTTGTAGTTGCAGCTGCTTTTCCATAACCAGCAATCTGATTTCCTCTTACTGCTGAAGGACAGGACTTTACCCATAAACAGAATCTGTGTTCAGCATTGGGAGAATTTCAACCCATAATCATGCCCTTCTTCAAATTTCTGGTTTTAAATCACACAACGCTGTCGTCCCGAAAGTGTCCCAAAAGAGTTTTTATCTCGTCCCTTGGGCTGTTATTATTGGCCCCAGGACAACAGCGTCTGGAGCCCTGCCCTGTGTGTGTGTGTCACTCATTGGAGTTACAGCGCTCATTGTAATGCACAGATCTGATTGGCTGAGTAGCCTCAGGTGCGATATGCAGAAACATGTGATTAGTCTGAGTTTCCTGGAACGCTAGACCTGAACCATAATGACTAGAAGAGTCGCACCACCTCAAACAAACACTGTTTAAAATTAAAGGGCTCTGAATAGTTTATCAGTTACAGGTCTGGATCAGACAGAGTCTGGGACCAGACTCGGACCGCCTCTTCGTCACCCCTGGTGTAGACAATAAGGACTCAGTAAAAGGCAGTGCCATTTCTTTAATGAAACTTTATAAAACAAATTCCTTAAAACACTTGTGTTTCAAAACAAACAAAACCTTGCTTCTCAACCAAAACTGGTCTCTGCAGTGCGCCGCAGTGGCTCCAACCTCTGCAAACAAACAGAACAGATGCTATAGCAGCTAACACAAACGCTGAGGGGACGGTGGCGGAGTAGAGATAGAGGACACAGGTTCTGCGATAGGAGGAAGGTGACCGGGAGGAACGTCAGAAATCGGGAGTTTACCGCATCCATTTGTCCTAGTTCCTGGAAATGTCTCTTTTAAAATAATAAAAAAATAAAAATAAAAAAAAAACACCAGCATCCAGAGCAGCTTCTGGTCTGGTAGGTCAGTTTGGGTTGGTTCTGGGCGAGGGGTAATCAAAAGGAACAGGTGACCTGAGTGAGCGTCTCTGGTTGGTCCTCTGTTAGTCCGTTAGCCCACGGTGACGAACCGTCCTCCTTTAATGCTCTGCTTTGCTGCCGCCACACGTTTATCCTTCAGGATACGGAACCGCTCATTCAGAGTCATCGCCGTCTGGGAGGACAAGGCAATACGAGGACAGACCTTCATTAAAACATACAAAAACCACCAAATCTTACCTAGTGTTCCTTTAAAGAGTTTGCAACCTATTGGACCAATCAGAAACCTTTAAACACTGACAAGCTGTGATGTCACAACCCCCACCGTCCAGGCACAAGGTCAGAATGCATCTGTGTGAACGTAGAGAGTTTGTACCTGTTTCCCGACGCTGTTGATGTCGAACTGCAGAGCGACTCCTTTGGGTGCTTTCCTCTCAGGCTCTGGGGCTGTGGGGGGGTCAGAGGTCTGGCTCGGGGTGGGGGGGTGCAGTGACCAGGAGTGGGCTGGCCTGGAAGGGGTAACAGAATCAACAATCACTAAAACATTCTGCATGTGTATCTTTAAATCTCAGAGGGACATCCTTCACTGCAGGGGCTCTTAACCTGGGGGTCTCGTCATGGTACTCGATCTGTACTCCATTAACTCAGAAGGGTTTGTGTGGATCAAGCTGTATCGGCTGCATTTTAGAAACCGCTGGACGTTATGGGAGGGGTCAGTGGGTGGTTCTTTAAATCAGGAGCTTGTGTCTGACTGGTCGATCGTCTCCTCAGATTCTTCTGCACTGTTCATGTCGTCTGAACACTTGGGGCCGGGGGGTTTTCTGTCCCCAGCCTCCAATAAAAACTCAGTGTGATGCGGACAGTTTATGATCTATACTGCTGCTGTAGAGCTACAATAGCAGAGATACACAGTTCCCCTCAGAGTGGCTTACTAGCATGGGGTTTGTGAAATGAATGTTGGTCACCCCCCAAAAAAGAACGTATCACATAGTGGGTAAGTTTAAGGAACCCTGGTCATTTCTGACTTGTCCAAACTGACCAAATCCCTTCACCTGAAAGATCTGCACATCAGTAAAACGTAGCGGATCTAATAACTCACTCCGGCTGTGTTCTGGCAGTGGGGTTGTCTATGGACACAGTCAGTATGCCGCTGTTGGTCTGAGGAGTACGCCACCTGGTGATCACAGCGCAGAAATACATTAATACAGGAAGACAGCATAAGCGAGGTCAGCTGCTTGAATAATTATTTGAGACCAGAAGGGACCTTTAGTTTCAGTTCAGGAGTCCCCCCACCCTCTTTTTTTTTTTACTAAAGCAGGGTGCTTTATTAATTGTGTTTATTGTGAAAAAAAGCATAGTATATTCCCTTTAAATGAGCAGGGGAATGAAGTGCTAGCAAGACAGTAGCGCGTGTTTCTCTTACGGTCGGGTCCTCTGTGCTCTCTGTGTGGACGGAGCTACCGCATTCTTCTGGATGTGGGTCTGAACCTGTAGAAACACAAAGTACATCTCTGGAGTTAAATCCTCTCTAAAAAGGGGTCTTAAACATGTGTGCACTCTATTGTCCTGATTGGCTACTTCCCTGGTCGAGTCCAGGCCATGGCCCCGCTGTGACACTAACACTTAAGTCCACCTGAAATATTGAAGGGTATTAGGACCACTCAAACAGACGGGAGGCAAGAGAGAAGTGGCTATGTACCTTCAGGCCTCGTCTAGAAAGGAACGTGGCCTGCCTGGCCTCCCTCTGAGCCTCAGGACTCTGAACTGCGTTCCTACAAGGGACACGTCATATTATAAAGAATAGTATTTATTTATAATGACTCTTCCAAAATCTTAACAGAAATACACTCAGTATTTCACTGTACTGAGTAAATGTAACTCTACCCTTTCGCTACGCAATAAAGATGTTCTTACCATTTCCGCCGGAGCTGGAAGGGCCTGCCGCTGGTGTGGGGTGGGGCTTTTTGTGTGTTGGACCAGCGCTGTGTGTGCATGGGATTGGGTGTGTGCGTTTGTCTGTGCTGACCAATGAATGGCCTCGTTCTCTGTAAACAACACAACAAAATTAGTTTTTTAAATTAGTAATTTTTCATTCCCCTGTTTCAGTCACAGCAGCTCTACATGCTCGAAGGAGATCACAACCTACCAGTTCCTGTAATGCACACTTATGTCACTAAATTGTGCAACTAAGAACTTAGAAGTATGGCAAGAAGTGAAACGGGCTTAATGTTCTCCTCCAAGCATGTTGAACTACACGTCTTTGTAAATAGAAAGTGTACAATTCAAAGAGGGCTTTGGGTTTTGAGAGCGAGTATGTACCTGAGTGAACACCGGGCGGTTGAGGTTCCCCCGCCCCTGGTTCTGTCGGGTGAGTGGCTGTCTGTTTCGAGGCGGTCGACTGATTGCCGGACGGTTTAAAGGACTGACTCCTTTAAGGAGAGACGTTTTCCTCGCAGCAAGGCCTGTGACCACTCCCTGACCTCGACGCTTTCGGACAAACAGTTTACCAGCTCCTCCTCCTGGAGGTAAATAAACAACACAAGCTTAGTTAGCTGGTTACTGAAGTTCAACAGCAGTGTAAACAAACAAACAGGAACCCAATCTGAAAATTAATCTTGCGAGTTGAGCATGTGTCATTGTCGTCGTATGGTCGGGATTGAGATGTAGCTGAATCTGTTTTTGGGCCAGGCACAAAATACCTGCCTTCTTTTGCCAAATAGGATTTTACTTCCTGACCACTAGCGGGCGTGACAAACCCAGTGCTTCCAATAACTAGCAGAAAATAAAAACACTAAAATCTGAAAAAGCCAAAATTAATTGCAAAGTAATCATTTCAAATTAGGGTTAATTTAGAGTTAAATGCATTTTAGAACTTCTTGATATAGCTAAACAACACAAATTAAAAACAGTCGCCCACTCAGGGCTTATAACAACAAAAAAGCTATTGCGTTGTATATTCAAAAACCTCTCTAATGAAAATTATTCACATTCTTAAACAGTGTGTGGTCAGACTCTAGTTCTGCAAAGAGCGCAAGCCAAGAAAGAGGTCTTTCCAGCTGCTGAACATGGCTGTGTGATGGGTAAGAGACAGATTATTTATGGACCCCTCTGTAGCGGTGGTCCGGGGCGTCTCCCCTGGTTGAGTCGTCCTCTCACGGCCAGTCTGTGCTTCCTCAGCGCTGCTGCCTTGTGGCTCTGGGACTGCTTTTCTTTCTTGTTCAGACGAATGATCTCATCTGAGGAGAAAGATAAAAATAACCAGACAGGTAAACGGGACTGAAGGAATACACTCTCCATGAAAAACCAAGTGTTGTGTTGGCGTTATAGAGGGCGTAGTGTAATGTGGAGCAGTGGCGTTTTGGAGGGCGTAGTGTAATGTGGAGCAGTGGGGGTGGCATTATAGAGGGCATAATGTAACGTAGAGCAGTGGGGGTGGGGTTATATAGGGCGTAGTGTAACGTGGAGCAGTGGGGGTGGCGTTATAGAGGGCATAATGTAACGTGGAGCAGTGGGGGTGGCGTTGTATAGGGCGTAGTGTAACGTGGAGCAGTGGGGGTGGCGTTATATAGGGCGTAGTGTAACATGGAGCAGTGAGGGTGGCGTTATAGAGGGCATAATGTAACGTGGAGCAGTGGGGGTGGCGTTATATAGGGCGTAGTGTAACGAGGAGCAGTGGGGGTGGCGTTATATAGGGCGTAGTGTAATGTAGAGCAGTGGGGCGTTGTGTTGGCGTTATAGAGGGCGTAGTGTAACATGGAGCAGTGGGGGTAGCGTTATATAGGGCATAGTGTAACGTGGAGCAGTGGGGGTGGCGTTATATAGGGCGTAGTGTAACGAGGAGCAGTGGGGGTGGCGTTATATAGGGCGTAGTGTAACGTGGAGCAGTGGGGGTGGCGTTATATAGGGCGTAGTGTAATGTAGAGCAGTGGGGCGTTGTGTTGGCGTTATAGAGGGCGTAGTGTAATGTAGAGCAGTGGGGTGTAGCTGAGGGTGTAGTGTAATGTGGAGCAGTGGGGGTGTTGTGGTGTTAGAGGGTGTAGTGTAATGTGGAGCAGTGAGGGTGTAATGTGGAGCAGTGGGGGAATTGTGTTGGCGTTATAGAGGGAGTAGTGTAATGTGGAGCTGTGGGGGCATAGCTGAGGGTGTAGGATAATGTGAAGCAGTGGGGGTGTATTGTTGGCGTTATAGAGCGAGTAGTGTAATGTGGAGCAGTGGGGGTGTAGCTGAGAGAGTAGTGTAATGTAGAGCAGTGGGGGTGTTGTATTGGTGTTATATAGGGTGTTGTATAATTTGGAGCAGTGGGGACGTTGTGATTAGGTGTTATAGAGGGTGTAGTGTAATATGGTGCTGTGTTGGTGTTATAGAGGGTGTAGTGTAACGTGGAGCAGTGGGGGCGTTGTGTTGGTGTTATAGAGGATGTAATGTAATATGGAGCAGTGGGTTATTGGGCCGTTGCTGGTAGCTTTAGCTCTATCTGTTCCCCGTTGCTCGGTGTCTGCAGCTAAGACTCACCCAGAGACATGTCCAGTTTGTCCGGCCCCTGGGACTCGGCGGAGGGGTTGTTCATGGCGCGTCTCCGCGGGCTGTGGGTCAGAACCGAAGAAAACTTAAAAACCGAAATCAATTTACTACAGACCGCTAACGGAGCTCCGACTAGGACTACTGGGCAAGCGCGGCCTGGAGCTTATGTGCGTAGGGCATGACGCAACGCACTCATTTGCAAATTATGTATGTTATTTTTCTCTTTTTATTTCCTTTATTATTCTGTATGTTTTTATTTGCACGAATAAATACATACATTGATCAAGATTTATACGTACATTTTCATATTTATATATAATATATATTTCATTTTATACATTCATACACCAATGAAAAGTATTTGTTTTCTTTCAGATTTTATTCAGTAGTTTTCAAGAAAATTATATTTATTCTTCTTCTATATTTTTCTTTCTGTATTTATTTATATTTATATATATATGTAGTTTCGTATATAAAACCGATGTCCTTTATCAATACTGTTTAAAAGTCTTATTTAAATTTGAAGCAAAAAATCAATTAAAATAAATCTAGTCACGTAATCGGTTCACTGTTTTTTTATTTACTAAAAAAAATACAGTTATTATTATTATTGTTGTTATTTTTGTTATTAAAATTACGTGTTATAAAATGTAGTTATATAGCTCGTGTAAGCCCCGCCCCCTTGGCGGCTGCTGGCCAATCACGGTCTCTGGTGTAGTTACAGACAGCTGCTGTGCACGTGAGAACTGCTGTTTGTGTTCTGGCGGCGCGTGAGGGTCGC